>NC_133661.1:164762950-164885566 GCF_037893015.1 Macrotis lagotis | reverse complement strand
GGGGGGGGGGTGAGGGGGAGAGAGATGAAATTAAAGCTATATATAATCATATGAAAAAAATGCTCCAAATCACTATTAATTAGAGAAATGCAAATTAAAACAACAATGAGGTATCATTTCACACCTATTAGATTAGCCCAGATGAGAAAAAGAGAAGATCATAAATGTTGGAGAGGTGGTGGGAGGATTGGGGCATTATTGCATTGCTGGTGGAGCTGTGAATGAATATAAAGTTTGGATCCAACCTTTCTGGAGAGCAACATGGAACTATGTCCAAAGAGCAATAAAACTGTTCATACCCTTTGACCCAGCAATTCCAATTCTAGGACTATATCCAGAAGAAATTGGAAAACATGGAGAGTCATGCATGTTCCAAAATATTCATAGCAGCTTTTTTCTAGTGACAAAGAATTGGAAATTGAGGGGATGCCCATCAATCGGGGAATGGCTAAACAAGTACATGGTACATGAATACTATGGAATATTTGTCCTATAAGAAATCATAAATGGCTGGACTGTAGAGAAGCATGAAATGACTTACAGCATCTGATGCTGAGTGAAGGGAGTAGAGTCAACAGAGCAATATACACATGAACAACATTATGACATGAACAACCTTGATGGAAAGCAACTTCTCTCAACAATCCAGAGAGCTAGGACAACTGTATTAGACTGGTTATGGACTATATTATCCCCAAGCAGAGGAAGAAAAACAAAACAAAACATAACACACAGGAGAAAAAAAAACACCTTTATTGAATCTGATGAACACTTTATAAAATGTATCTCTTATGTATCTCTTTCTTTTAATCCTAATTCCTCATGCCCAAAATTACTAATTTGTAAATATATTTAACAAAATATATATGTAAAATGCTAACCTGGCTGTTCCCTACTGAGGGGAAGACGGGTAGGTAGGTAGGAAGGAAGGGTGGAGGGAAATTTTGTAACTTGGAAATATGCATGTACAAATGGTTGAAAATTAAAAAAAATTTTTTTAAGGGAAAAGGTCTGTCTCTTGGGTAAAAGGGGAGTATAGCTCAGTGTAGGTGGATGAGCTAGGAAACCAATGGGAGTCTTTTAGCCACATCAAAGCTAAGGTCCCAGCATTGCTCAGCCAGCCATGAGGGAGCCAATTCAGGGAGCAAGGCTTCATGACGTTTGGAAGCTGGTGTAGTGTTTGGCTACTGTAGCACAGGGAGCAAACTGGGAATACCAGAAATGCTGGAGCAGAAAACATGGAACCAGAACCTCAGCCCCAGCAAAAACTTTTGGGACTATACATTCTATGCCACAGGAACAGAACCCAATTGACAAAATGACCAAAAAAAAAAAGTTCTAATCATTGACAATTGTTATTCTAATAGGGGTAATTAAAAACATCATTTTAGAAGAGGAAAGCAGTGACAAAAGGCCTACAGGTGAAGTTTCTAAGGAGCTGATGAACTGATCTGAATTCCAAAGAGATCTCTTGGAAGAACTCAAAAAAGAATTTTAAAAACCAAAGAAGAAAAATAGAGAAAAGAAATGAGAGTCATGCAAGAAAATAATGAAAAATTAACTGAAGAAAACAATAATTTTAAAAGTAAAATTGACCAACTGGAAAATAAAATTAATCAACTAGAAAAAGAAACAAAAAAGCTAACTGAAGAAAATAATACATTAAAAACTAGAATTGGACAAATGGAAATGAGTGACTGTGAGACACCAAGATTCCATCAAAGAAAACTAAAAGGCTGAAAAAAATATAATAAAAATGTAAGGTATTTCTTAAGAAAAATGAAAAAGCTGGAAAAACTGATCCAGGAGAGATAATTTATGAATTATTGGTCTACTTGAAAGCCACAATCAGAACAGTTTGGACAATATTATGCAGGAAATTTTCATAGAAAAGTGACCTAATATCCTAGAACAGGGATGACCACAGTGTGATTTTATGTGGCCCATCTGTGGGTTTTAATTTTCATGAGCAAAATAATAAAATAATAATTTGCATGGAATGCATATTAGATTTTTTTAATTCCATCACTAATAAATAATCTCATTGCTGTTAATTCTGTTTGGTGTTTTTAAGCAGTATTATAGATGGAACATAGCGCATTGGAATTTTCAATCAATCTGTGGAATAGTTCCAACTGTACTATGCAGATTAGTCAGTATGCACCTACCTTTATATTGTTGTGTTGTTGCTTTGTTGCTTTGTGTTTGCTTTCACACTTTGCACCTTCACCTATTGTATTGATGATGTATGTTCTCCCATTTTCCTAGAAGTTATGAGGTAACCTTTATACTATTATATTAGTGTCTTGTATTATTTATTCTGGGTGCAGTCCTCAAATAATAATTTTATTTTAATGTGGCCCTAAGATAACTTAAGGTTGGACAGCCCTGTTCTAGAACAAGAAGATAAAATAGTCCTTGAAAGAATTCATTGAACATACCTATACATATCTCAAAATAAAAACTCCAATGCATATTGTAGCCAAATTTCAAAATTCTCAGCCAAATACCAGGGAACAGTCAGGATTACACAGGATTTATCGGTTTCAATATTAAAGGATCAGAGGGCCTGGAATATGATATTACAGAGGGCAAAGGAGTTCAGATTACAACCAAGAATCAGCTAACCTACAAATTTCAGCATATTCTTTCAGGGGGTAAAGATGAATTTTCAACTACACAGAGAACTGAACAGAAAAATTGATCTTCAAATACAAGACTCAAGAGATGCATAAACAGAAGGGGAAAATTTTTAGTTAATTCTTGAGAGCTGTATTTCCTTTTGGGACTATTGAAAAGAATATATTTAGTCACAGGATATGGATATAAGTTGACTATAATGTGATCAAACCTTTAGTTCTTGAGGGTTGTGCTCCTATTGGGCCAGTGGAAAGAAGGGTATTTGAAAAGGGTGTGTGGGTATAAATTGAATGTGATATGATCAAATTCTAAGCTCTTGAGGGTTGTATTTATATTGGGACAGTTAGAAGGATTGTTCTTGAAAAGAGGAAATGAGTTTAAATTGATTATGATATGAGGATGATTATGGCTCTTGAGAATTGTACTTCTATTAGGACAGTTGAAAGGCATATACTATGACAGAGGGTATGGGTTCAAGATAGTATAAAAATTAAGACATGAAAAACAGGACTATAGAAGGAGAAAAAGGCATTACAGGATAAATAACACATTATGAGATGCATAGGACCTATTATAGTAAAGAGAAAGAAGGGAGGGTGTGAAAACTGAATAAATCTTACTGAAAACATATTAGACTCAAAGAAGGAATAACACACACTTCCACATTGGTTAGAAATTTATCCTACCCTACAGGGAAGTAGGAAGAAAGGGGGAAGGAAAGGCTAAGGTGAGGCTGATAAAAGGGAAAAAATAAGTAACAATAAGGGTAAAGTTAAAGTTAAAAGAAATAAACTAAAAGGGGAAAGGGAGAAGAAAAAGGAAGAGAACAGGTAGAAGGGAGAATAGATTGAGAGATACAGTAGTTAGAAGCAAAACATTGGTAAGAAGGGATAATGGGAAAGGAGAGAGAAAATACAAAGAGTTGGGAGAGGGGCGACTAGGTGGCGCAGTGGATAAAGCACCCGCCCTGAAGTCAGGAGTACCTGGGTTCAAATTCAGTCTCAGACACTTAATAATTACCTAGCTGTGTGGCTTTGGGCAAGCCACTTAACCCCATCTGCCTTGCAAAAACCGGAAAAAAAAAAGAAAAAAAGAAAAGATGGGATGAAAGGAAATATAGACTTAGTAATCTTAAATGTGAATGTGAATGGGATGAACTCTCCCATAAAACAGAAGCAGAGTGTAGAGTGGATTAAAAACTAGAATACTACAGTATGTTGTTTACAAGAAACACATTTGATGCAGAGAGATACACACAGGGTTAAAGTAGAAGCCTGGAGAATATATTATGCTTCTGCTGAATTTAAAAAAAAAAAAGAGGTAACAATCCTGATCTCAGACAAAAGCAAAAGCAAAAATAGATCTAACTAAATCATAAAAAGGACAAAGAAATTGTAAAACTAAGGTTAACCAATATATTTATGAAACTTTGTATACTACATCTTATATTGTCCATCAGTTGGGGAATGTCTGAATAAATTATGGTATATGAATGTTATGGCATACTGTCTCTCTGTAAGAAATCTTAAGCAGCCAACTTCAAAAAAAGGAAAGATTTGCATGAGTTAATGCCAGAGGAAGAGAACAAAACCAAGAGAACATTGTACACAACAATAACAACATTGTGATATGATCAACATAATGGAAGTAAATTTTCTCAGTAGTTCAGTAAACGAGGGACAATCTTCAGAGGTTTGTTCTGGAAAATGTGTCACAGTTGACAATCAGTCATGCAGGAACAATACATTTCATCTCATAGCCAAACTCAGGAATAATCAGAAGGGAAAACATTCATTTTCAAGGAGCACAATAGGGGAAAATGAACCAGAAGAAATTCATCTTAGACCGAGACCAAAGATCATCCCTCTGGCCTTTTCCCAGGCTTAACTTCTACCTCTGTTCCCTCTGAGTATTTTACCTGTGGCATTAGCATATGACATATCTCCTGAATGGTAGATTACTGACTTAAAGATCCATCAGACAAGGCCTAAAGTCAAACTTTAAAACAAAATTAATCATAGTCCCAAAGGTTTTTTTTTACCGTAAATAACAATCTTTCATCAATCATAGCTTAAAGCTTGATGCAGTTGTTTTTCCTCTTTTGCAATAAGCAATACAAATTTACCAGTGTTCATATATATATATATATATATATATATATATGAATTCACTTAACATTCTTCACTTGTTTTTTTCTTTTCTCCTTCTTAAGTTTAGATTTGTCTTCTTATAAAGACCAAATCATTAATGATCACTTCTGAACCAAAAGACCAATGTACATTAACAGCAACATTGTGAGATGATCAACCCTGATGGATGCAGCTACTCTCAGCAGTTCAGGGAGCTATGACAACCCTATTAGACAGTCTACAGATAATGCTATCCCCCATCCAAGAGAAAAGAAAAGAAACAAAAAATTCCTTCAGAATCTGAACACTACATTCACATTTTAAAATATATCTTTTATGTATTTCTTTCCCTTAATCCCAATTCCTCATACTGAAAATGACTAATCTGTAAACATGTTTAACATAAATGTGTATATTCAGTCTTAAGCAAACTGTTTGCCACTGTGTGGAGGGAGTTGGGAAGGGAGAGTGGAAGAAAATTTTATACCTTAAAAATGTACATATACATATACATATACATATGGATGAATGTTGAAAAACTTTGATAACATGTATTTAGAAAAATAAAATAACAATTAAAAAAGAATTCATTTCTGTACTAAACAGAAACTCACAGATCTACAGCAACCAATGTTTGCTGTTAAGAAATTCCATGGGTGGAGCCAAGATGGCAACAAGAGAGGATCCTGTCTTAGGTGCGCTCTCATAAAACTTATAAATTAAGGACTCTAACAAAATTTTTGAGAGGGACAGAGCCCACAGAGGGAACCAGTGAATCAGTTCTCCTACTCAAGGTAACCTGGAAAAGAGCAGAAAGGCTCTGCTCCCTGGGGTTGGAGGTGTGGCCCACCAGAGAGAAAGAACTTCAGCCTCCTGGAGACAGTCTCAGGGTGCTGGGAGCCACAGCTCACAGCAGCGGGGGAGTTTTCTGCCCTACCCTCCATGAAACACCAGGCACAACTTGGGAGAACAGCAGGGGACCTCTGCCAGAGCGAGCATGTGAAGCCCAGCTCTCAGGGCACACAGTGAGCAGTCCAGATCCAGGAAAAAGAAGGAGGTGGAACCCATAAGCAGGAGCCCCCAGGGCATGAGAACATTGATCTTAAGGAGGGAAGAGAGAGACTGCCCAGCTCTGCCCCTGGAACAGGACTTTAGGGTTCTGACCACATGCAGATCCTGATTGCAGTCTAGGCCCCCCCCCATAGAATGGCAGGGGCCCCCCTGCACCTCGGCCCCATGGCAGAGGGGGATACTTATGGTCATTCACAGACCAGGAGGGAGGGCAGAGCCTCACACACAGAGATCCTTGTGGGAGTGTCCCAAAAGCTCAGGAAGTACCACAAAAACAGGCTTAGGCTGGGAAAATGAGCAAGCAGAGAAAAAAGAGGAACCATAGAGAAATATTTTGCCTATGAACCTAAGAAGGATCAAAATACTCAGTCTGAAGATGAGGAAGCACAAGCTCCTGCATCTAAAGACTCCAAGAAAAACAGAAATCAGGCTCAGGCTATGACAGAGCTCAAAAAAGACTTTGAAAATCAAATGAGGGAGTTAGAAGAAAAACTGGGGAAAGAAAGGAGAGAGAGATGCAGGAAAAAATTGAAAATGAAGTCAGCAGCTTAGTCAAGGAGATCCAAAAAAATGCTGAAGAAAATGGCATGCTAAAAACCAGCTTAGGTCAAATGGCTAAAACAGCTCAAAAAGTTATTGAGGAGAAGAATGCTTTATAAATCAGAATTGGCCAGATGGAAAAGGAGATAAGAAAGCTCTCTGAGGAAAATAAATCCTAAAGACAAAGAATAGAACTCAGGGAGATTGCTGAATTTACGAGAAATCAGGACTCAATACTTCAAAACCAAAACAATGAAAAATTAGAAGAAAATGTGAAACATCTCATTGAAAAAACAACTGATACGGAAAACAGATTTAGGAAAGATAATTTAAAAATTATTGGAATACCCGAAAGTCATGATCAGGAAAAGAGCCTTGACATCATTTTCAAAGAATTACTACAGGAAAATTGCCCTTATATCTTAGAAGCAGTGGGCAAAATAGAAATGGAGAGAATCCACCGATCCCCCCAAGAAAGAGATCCCAAAAAACCAAACCCTAGGAATATTATAGCCAAGTTCCAGAACTCCCAAGTCAAAGAGAAAATATTACAAGCAGCCCAAAGAACACAATTCAAATACCATGCAGCTGCAGTCAGGATCACACAGGACTCAGCAGCAACTACATTAAAAGCTCATAGGGCTTGGAATATAATATACCGGAAGGCAATAGAGCTTAGAATGCAACCGAGAATCAACTACCCAGCAAGGCTGAATGTGCTCTTCCAGGGAAAAAGATGGACTTTCAATGAACCAGGGGAATTTCAAATGTTCCTGTTGGAATGGCCAGAGCTGAGCAGAAGGTTTGATCTTCAAATACAGGACTCAGGTGAAGCATAGAGAGTGGAGGAGAAGGGGATAATATAAGGGACTTAATGATGATGAACTGCATGTATTCCTGTATAGAAAAATGATGCTGATAATACTCATATGAACCTTCTCAATTAACAGAGCAGGTAGAAGGAGATTTTTATAGATGAAGCACAGGAGAAAGCTGAATTTGAAGATAAAATATGTTGTAAAAAATGGAGTCAATAGAAAAAAGTGAAATGTAATGGGAGAAAGAAAAAGGAGAGGGGGGATATGCTAAGATATTTCATATAATAAGATTTTTCTTTATTACAATGAGCTATTGCAATGATATGGAAGAGGGAAAGGCAAGGAGGAATGAGGGAATCTTTGCTCTCATCAGAGGTGGCTAGGAGAGGAAACAGCATATATACTCAACGGGGTATAGACATCTGGAGTAAGAAGGGGGGATGGGGGAAGGGGGAGATGTGAATGAAGGAGAAGAGGATGGACCATGGTGGGAGAGTGGTCAGATATAACTCATTTTATTTTTTACTTCTTGGAAGGGTCTGGGATTGGATGGCCTGTCCCGGACCATAGGGCCAGGTAGAAGCTGGGCCTAAGGGGTGGTATAGAGGCTTGGGACCTCTTGGCCCCAGGGCCAGGGATCTGTCTGCTGTGCCACTCAGCTACCCTACAGCAGAGTCAGCATGAAAGGAGAGAGAAAATATAGTACATGGTAGTGGAGAAAATACGAAAGGAAGGAGTTGCAATCAGCAATGGCAACGTGGAAAAATATGGAAGTAACTTTTGTGATGGACTTATCCTAAAGAATGTGATCCATCTGCAACAGAGCTGGAGGTGTTGGAACACAGACTGAAGCACATTTTTTATCATTATTTTGGGGGGGATGCAGGGCAAATGGGGCTGAGTGCCTGCCTGGGGCACATAACGGGGTGATCTTTGGGTGTCTGAGGCTGGATTTGGACCTGGGTGCTCCTGGCTCAAGGGCCAGTGCTCTGTCCACCACCCAGATGCCCCTAATATTATTACTATTTTATTTTATTTTGGGTCTTTTGGGGGGGGGGGGTTGCAGGGCAGTAGGGTTGGGGTGGCTTTCATGTCACAGCTGGGTGATTGTTGGGTGTACGGGGCCAGATATGGGCTCGGTGTTCCTGGCTCCAGGGCTGGTGCTCTGTCCACTGTGCCACATGGCTATACCTACAATTATTAATATTATTTTTTATTTTAATTTTAATTTTTTTCTCTCCTTTATTTTATTGTTCAAGTGAGTCTATATTTTTTGGGGGGAGGGGATATTTTATTTACTCTTAAATAAGAATATTTTATTAATGTATAAAAATTATTTGTACAAAATGAGAATAAATATTAACAAAATAAATATAAAAAATAAAGAATAAATAAAAGAAATTCCATGACTGGAGCAGTTAGGTGGTATAGTAGATAGAACACCAGCACTGGAGTCAGGAGGACCTGAGTTCAAATCTGACCTCAGACACTTAATAATTACCTAGCCGTGTGGCCTTGGGCAAGCCACTTAACATCATTGCCTTGCAAAAACCTAAAAAAAAATTCCATGACTTAGAGTTGATTTACTTTCCAGGGCTGGTTGACTTTTCTGAATCGATAGGAACCATAGAAAAGGGAACTGGGTTTATTGTTCCTTCCTGCCTACTTTTCCCAAGGTGAGCCATACCCTTTAACTTTAGGCTTCAACATTATGACAATAACTTCAAATAATTTACATTTACATAAGAGATAACAAATAATTGTAGATATAATACTTCTTAACTTTAGACAAAGGTGGAAAAAAAATCCAGTTTTAAAACAAGGGCTGATAACATTTTTCCATTGATTTTTCTTATAGTTTCTTTCAGCCCATACTCTATAATATCTGTTATTAAAACATAACTTGTACAAGTTGTACATTATAACTAAGAAAATTTGCATTTGTAATTTGAAATAAAACTCATCACTGATAAAGTGTTGCCTTTAAAGTTAAAAGCGTGAAAAATTAGACTTTTTTATCTCAACAGTGCAATTCTCATCTCCCAGTGTTCTTATTTATGAAAGCATTTGTCCATACTATTAATCATAACTGTTAAAAACTTGAAAATTCCATGATTTAGTTAAATATATTCTCAGAGTAGTTTACAGAAAAGAACTAAAATAGAGGAAACTTTCTATTCTTAGTTTTTTTAATTTTTAATGCTAAAATAGTACAATAAATTTTGACTCATCTTAAACATCAAATTAAAAGAGATATATTTCACTTAAAATGTGACCAAAACTGAATTCAATTACACTTGAATCTATATTCCAATTGATATTATACAATATTCCAATTTTTGATTTAATACTATAGTTTAAATATTATAATATTTTACACAAAAGTGATCTATCCCAAGCATTTCATATTGTAGGATTTATCATTCCTAGCCAATTCATTGCCAGAGTTTGCAAAAGTGGCAGTGCAATGTTAAATTTTTTAATTTCCCCCAAGCATATTTAAGAGCACATCTCAATTTAGTGCAAATTTGGGGGTTGAAATCCCAGAAGAAATTCCATAGCTTATCTATTGACTCATAACTATGTATACCTTTTCTCTTTTATTTTAATATTCAAATAACTTTTCAAAACTTCTACAATTAATTCTTTTACTTACCTAAAATCAAATCTGCTCATATTCCTTCAACATGCTTTAGTCAATATTCCACAAATTTTATATTCCTCACTTATGGCTCCAAAAAATCTAATCTTTTCATATATTTTCATTTTATCTTATAATTTTTTTTTGGTTTTTGCAAGGCAAATGGGGTTAAGTGTCTTGCCCAAGGTCACACAGCTAGGTAATTATTAAGTGTCTGAGACCAGATTTGAACCCAGGTACTCCTGACTCCAAGGCTGGTGCTTTATCCACTATGCCACCTAGCCGCCCCTATCTTATAATTTTTTGATTATTTTCTCAAACCTATTACTCAGATCGTACAGGCTATTTCAGACTATATTCATCCCACTGAATATTTATCTTAACAATATTTAGTACATATTGTTCTTAAACAGATCCAATGACTTACATAAATCCTTATTTTTCCATCTATATAATATAGCTATTTTTAGTGACCATATTAATACATGACTTTAACTATCATGCCATAATTCTTTTGTTAAGTTCTCACAATTCAAATATTTTTATAGACACACCAAAAATCCTTTAACCATGCTTTTAACCCTTTACAAAAATCTGTTAGCAGCTTACAAATACAAAATTTACAAAAATAGCAAATTTTCCTCAATTGTATGATAAGTAGCAAATATTTCTTAAGAAAATTAATAGAAGCCTTATATAACTTATAGCAAGATACATTTGCAGTGATCAGTGTTTGATATTAGCTTACATGGTTTTAAAATAACAAACTCAAATTATTTTTTTTAACCTTTTCCTATTTCTTAAGAGATAGGGAAGATTTCTGTCAGTGTAATGAATGGGTAGGACTTAAATTACACAGCAGCTGAACTGCATTTTGATAGCACCTTTCCTCTGAGAAAAAGTCATGAGAAGAAAAAAGGGATGATGGAGGGCAGAATCCCCAACAGTATTTAAGGTAAATCAAGGAATAAGAAGATGGAATATTCCCTTTCAGGAAAGTGGCTTTCAAATGAATCACTACCTTTTTGTGCTATGCCACTTGTTTGTCTTGGAAGAGGGAGCAGAAGAAAATGCTCCCCTTGATAGGGAAGAGAGGAAGAGCTAGGATGATCATCCATAATACAGAGAAACATATCTCTCTCTCTCTCACTCACACACACACACACACACACACACTTGCAGGTTTAATATTGTCTCCTGGTCCTCTAGGTAGTGCTATGGCTAAGCAAAAAGAATTCAAAAGTTGGACTAATACCCTCAAGAGTATCTAAGAATTGACTCAGCCATAGTATCTACAAACTTCTGGACTAGAGTCCAAAATCTACAAATGGAAATAAGAATGTTTATATTTTACTGAGAGTTTTCAAATTGCAAGATCTTGGACAGACTAACGTGTGGGTGCTGGAGGATGTTAAATTCAGGTCAAGGTTTTTTTTTGTTTGTTTTTTAGTTTTTTGCAAGGCAATGGGGTTAAGTGGCTTGCCCAGGGCCACATGGCTAGGTAATTATTAAGTGTCTGAGGCCGGATTTGAACTCAGGTACTCCTGACTCCAAGGCCAGTGCTCTATCCACTGTGCCACCTAGCCACCCCCTCAGGTTAAGTTTTGCTTCTGCCTAGTATACCCCAGGTCCAATGAAGGAGCATGTTGGGCAGGGAGGTTGAGTTTCCTGATAAGGAAGTCATTGAGAGGCAAGGAAAAAAGTTGTTAAATTGTATTGTAATTTAGAGATCCATTCTTTTGGTCATTTTCTCTGGGATTACAGGGGATTTTTAGGTCAGGTGATGTTATAAATGGAAGATAAATGAGTTTCCATTTGAGCTTATCTGTTCCTAATTTAGCCAAGTTGCACAAAAAGTATCCCAAAGATGAATCTTTAGGTACTGAGTATCCTTGTCCCATTCTCTCACAGCTTCCTTTCAAGTTTTGGGGTCCATCCCCCCTTTATATAGAGGCTGTTTTGTAGTGGGGTTTCACACAGTAATCATCCCCCACCCACCCACCAAACTGAAAACTGCTGTGCAAGCTGGAAAACAAAAGATTACTATTTCTCCATATATGAGACACCTGTTTTCAAAACATTTGGGGTCGAAAATCTGGGAGCTTCTTATACAGTGGTTGTAGATTTTTTTTAATTTCATTTCCTGCTTTTTCATGATTGTTGTCTTTGCACTCACCGTTTTGTATTTTACTGGTATGTTAGGTTATGTTTTGCCACATTCTACCCAGAAATGGCTCAGAAAACATTTTCTTACAGTGTTGAATTCAAGTTCAAAGTGATCCAGTTTGTGAAATGGAAATCGTGTTGCTGAATATCAGTTTGGTCCTCCACCAACTGAGAAAACAATCCTAGACTGGCTATGGAAAGAAGAAACCCCCATTGAAAACACCACAGCAGAAGAAGGCCACAAATGGCAAGTCAGCCAAATGGCCTGAGTTAAAAGAGGGAATTGAAGATATGGATTGAAGAGCAAAGGGCAGTTGGAATTCCTGTGTCCACAAAGAGGGTTCAGCAGGAGGCAAGAAGAACTGCTTGAAGAAAAAGAAGTGACTGATTTCAAGGGAGGATACAATGGGTGCTTCAGGTTCATGAAATAGAATGGACTAAGTGTACATGTCCAGGCACCAGATTTGGCCAGGGAGTGCATGTGGTCAACCACAGACCAGAGCACAGGCAGGAGAACAAGCAGAGCCTCTCCTGAGACAGATGAGGACAGACTAATGGATGGGAGTTTTGACAGTGATGAGTTATATGGACTTAATAAAACTTGAGTTCAATAACTTATGTAATTTTTTTTCAAATTTTGAGTCCCCCAAATAAGATGTGTCATATATAGGAGTGTCTTATATGTGGGGAAATATGGTATTTTTCCAGGGGACTCCGTCACTCTAGCAAATAGGAGCTCCCTATGGGGCCTTAATCATGTGGAAAAGGGATCAGAGGTAGGAGAGGGAGAGGAGAAAGGTAAAACATACCTCTATCTGGATGGAAGAGGATCCTTGAATTCACAAAGGGTCCCAAATTTCAGCATCTTATGTTGGGAAAATCCCAGGGGAAAACTCTGGAATGAAGGCCCAGAGGGGCTCTTGGGAAGCTCCCCACAAGGGTCTTTGGTTACCCTAGTTCAGTGTAGACTTCATCAGAGAAGATAGGAGACAAAGTCCTGTTCTAGTCAGACTTTTATTGATGAAAAAAGCCAAAGTAGAGTCAATTAGTGGATCAAATTAATGGATTGACTATTGGAGTTAAGGGAGAAAGATTATACATGAGAATTTTGTAGTCAGCCGAGGGACTTCTGATAAGTTCTCATAGGCAAGGTGGGGCAGTAAGGACAAAGAGAATCTCTGTTTCTTAGGCTAAGGAGTATACACCAGGTGTTGAAGGTTACATGGGGGGGGTCAGGAAGGAGGATGTGCCCTGTTGGTTTCCCAGACTGAGGTCAGTATGTGTCATGTCTATGTTATATTCTCCCTGAAGTACCCCTTTCCTCTTCTGGTCCAAGACAAGTTCTTTTGCTATCAAAGCTAACCCTGTCATTTATCCACCTCTAGGTCCAGTCTCCAGGACACAAGGTGCCCAGATGTTAGTTATCTGTTTCAGGGAGACAGTTTACACAGGGGTGATCGACAAGCTCTTCTCATGGGAATAACATACTTTTTCTAGAGTCTATTCTTCACAAGGTCAGCATGATTAGGGCACCAAGTTTAACAGTTTACTTCAGAAAGACTCAGAATTTTAACTATTTGCTGTCTACTATACAAAGTCCAAGCTAAGTAATTATATTGCAATTAATTGCACAATCTAAACTCAAGTACTAAAGTCTTTTCTGTCCCACCTCCACTGGTTGCTAATTTCAACTAATTAATTACCTTGTAGTTATTTTTAACATATTTTGTATATTCTTACAAATGTACATTTGTTACCACTAGAAAAAAAAAAATGAGTTCCTAGAGAGTAGGAATTGCCACATTTTATACTTTGTTTTGCTAACAGCACTGTGCCTGTGACAAAGTAGGCATTTATTAAAGTCATGCTGACTGTCCCAGAGCCAGGAAGACCCAAATTGTTAGTAGTTGTGTAATATTGTGCAAGCTATTTAATTAACCTTTGTGAGATTCATTTTCCTTATCTTTAAAACAGGGATTGTAATATCTATTCAAAAAGTTCAAAGGATTATTCAAAGGTTTAGAAGAATCAAATGAAATAATATATGCATGTATCAATTCTTACTATTAATTTGTAAATATTGTTTTAGGTTTTTGCAAGGCCAGTGGGGTTAAGTGGCTTGCCCAAGGCACACAGCTAGGTAATTATTAAGTGTCTGAGATTGGATTTGAACCCAGGTACTCCTGATTCCAGGGCTGGTGCTTTATCCACTGTGCCACCTAGCCACCCCCATTTTCTAAGTATTATTTTGTGCTTCTTGTATACCTACTACATGCTAGGTATTATCTAGATCATGATCAGGACTAGCTTAAAGAAAAAATGGAGACAAAGAGAAGTTATTCTCCCTTCTTGTTCATTCTCCATAAAAGAAGAATTAAACCCAACACTTTATATCTTGTTCTGATATATGGCACACTTAGACCTACAGTATGCATTTTAAAACTGAATCCTCCAGTTCTCCCTTAAATACTGTAGAATGTCTTGGCAAAAATGCAAAGGGAAGGGAAAAGCATCTTTTGTTCCCATCCGATTTATTTCCTTCTCAAGTAAAAGTATTGTTTATATCTAGGTACAAAATCATTCTAAAAAAATGATTTCTGGAAAATGATCTGAAAAATCTCAGGGGGTAGTACTTACCAACCACATCCATGGCTGTGCATAAACCTGGATAGGAGGAAATATATTCAGGACTGCTACTAATGCACTGTAGGAAAAAAAAGACGTTCTTCAGGTCAATCAACAGTGTTAAACTCTCCATAGATCTGCCTGTATATACTATAATCATTCAATATTCTGATATATCTGACTTGCTTCAAACCTTCTCAGTGCCCCATACACTCCAAGAATTACAGAAATTGGTGGGAGGGGGAGAGCAGGTGAGGTAGTTAGGTTTGGGATTAACTTGTTCTGTAACTACCGGGTGGTTTCACTCTCTTTGAGCTCTTCTAATCTCTGGGAAGCTAGTACAATCAATTACTGGTCCAATCAATAAATTACTCTCTCACCTGCTTCTAAAAGAGGCCTGATGATTTTGGGATTGTTTAGGAATGAAAGTCTAAAAAGGTTCATACCACTACTATAAACAAATTGAACCAGAGACCTAAAGATAAGCAGATTTAACTTTTACAATCCTCCCTTCTACCAGCTGAACTATCAAAAAGAGAATCCTAGGTTGCACAATATATAGAATGTTGGCTCTAGAATCATTATTTTTTTGATGGCTAGTTGGTACAGTAGATAAATCATCAGTCCTGGAATCAGTAGGACCTGAGTTCAAATTCAGCTTTGTACACTCACTAGCTGTGTGACCTTGGACAAGTCACTTAACCCTGGTTGACTGTGCATCCAAGGCCATCTCTAGTTTTTCTGATCCTTATTGGTCTGCTAGATCCAGATGGCTCAGGAGGAGAAAGTGAGGCTGGTGACTTACAGAACCTCCTCACTCAAATCCAATTCACTTGCTTGTCATGGCATCACCTCCCTGATGTCATCATGGTCTTCAAGAATGAAAGACAATCATCATCATCTTTGAATTGAATAGGATTCCATATCTTCTCCCTTTGAATTTCTATTTGCTATTTTTTGATTTATTATTCAAAAAACACATCAACTCTCAAATGGATTGACCTTTCTGCTAATGTACACCACCTAAATTAACAGAGGCAATTAACTAATTCATATTGGAATTGTGCACTTTCCAAGTCCTATTCATCATTTTCTAAATGCTGGTTCTGGTGTTATAGCTTAAATTTTTTATTATTACCCTTTAAAACTGAAGAAATGTCTTACATCTAATTAGCCAAACTTACAGATTCAATTAATAGATTCATTATGGCTTAATTAATATTGTGACAGGGCTTAGGCTTGTCTGATTGCTGGCTGAGATCCCTCAAAGATTGAAATGAATAGGCCATCACCTTACAATTTCTACAGGAAAGCATGTGAATATCATTTAAAGCACCTTGACTATATTGTAATATCTCTATATGTAATATCTCTGTTTCTTCTCAAGAAGTCTGAGATACAAACCATGTGAAAGAAAAATTTTTCTAGAGAAAGATTCCTGTTGTATAAAAATGAAAAACTTTTAAAAAGAAAAGCATATTCTAAAAGTCGCTGATCAAAATAAAAAACAAACTAGACTTGTGGCAGTTTTCTAACCCAATTTTTGTTTGTTTGGTTGCTTTTGTAACGTGACTTGAGGCAATAAAAGTAAAGAGAATGTATTATTTTTAAAAATGCAACATCATCATTAGTTTGCAGTAAAATATCTTGGGAAAATTCTTAATTTTTTGTTTATCTGGGGTTATAAGCTTTAAAAAGGAATCTCTTTGAAAAAGGCAACAAGAAACATTTCTTGGGACATTTGCTCAAATAAGATTGCAGAATTCATTAGCATGTGCACATTTGTTTTAAAAAACAAAGTCCACCATAAAGATAAGAGCATGTATATCAATTTACTTTGTAGAGGATAAAGAGATAGATAAATTTTATTCAAGAACATCAAAATCCCCACATTAACATATTACTTTAATATTTGACAACCTTAAGGCAAAACAGTTAATAGATGAGATCAGGGAATTTGGAAAATATGTTTCAAGAAAAGAAAAAGTCTTTTAGAGTACACACACATACACAGACTGTAAGTCAATAATTGTTGTTGCTTGTCCTTTGTTCTCAGAGTGGACCATGATCTTAGGGATCTGATGCCATGAAAGGCAAGTGATTGGATTTAAGTCAGGGAGAGCTGTGCAAAATCATCAGGCTTTCTTCAATAAAGAACTGGATGATATGGACAGGATAAGCACTGAAAATGATAGGAGCTAGACCTGTGATTCATCATACAGGGATCTGTCAGGTAAGGAATATTCCCCTACAATGAAAGAACCTTGTAGACTTAGACAACTATCTAGAGTCCTGAGATATTAGTTAAATTGTTCTCAATCATACAACAGTATTGTTCAGAGATGGCACTTGAATTCCAGTTTTTCTGATTTCAAAGCCAGCCCTCTACCCATTACACCTTGCATCCCCCAAATTATATTATCTTAACAGACAGGAAATAACTGATTGCTATGTTGGAGTCTCCTTCAAATTAGCTGTCTAATCAACTTTTTAAAGATAATTATCAGCACTAAAACTAAGGAAATATATTCTATGATTAAAAGTTCTAGCTTTCCCTGATTGAACAAGTTTTGATGATGAAAATTTGGGAAATTAATATTAGAAATGATATATAATAAGTTTCTCAAGAGAACTTAACACCATCAAGCAATGACTACAACAAAGAAGTTAAAAAGGCCTAGAAACACAAGTCATTAAACACTTGATGTCTTTGCCCACTGAAGATATAAAACAGCAGCAAATGGCAACACAAAGTGGAGATAATCTCAGAAGAAAGGCATTAACATTAAGGAGGATTGAGAAAGGTTTCTGGTAGAATGTGGGGAAGAGAAGGACCTTAGCTGAAACTTGGAAAAAACCAAGGAAGACAGGAGATGAAGATGAGAGAACTCCAGCCAGAGAAAAGTGCTGGAAGTGTAAAGTTGGAGTGTCTTGTTTAAGGAACTGCAAGGTTTGTATAGTACTTGGAAGGTAAAAAGGTATAAAAAGACTGGAAAGTTTAAAGGGGAAGGCCGGTAATAGAGGGCTTTAAAAGCCAAAAAAAGAAAATTTATTAAGCCACAAAAAAAAAAATCACTTTTCCAATTACTTAGGTCTGTCTTTATTTCTGTAAACAATTTATCATTTGTAGTTATAACTTGTATGTTCTTATGCATAGCTTGGAAGGTAGATTCCCAAGTACTTTATATATTCTATGCCAATTGTAAATGAAATTTCTCTATCACTTCTTGCTGTGTTTTATGGGCATTATATAAAATGCTGGTGATTTTGTATATTTCCTTTATATTTGGGACATTTGTCAAAATAATTGTTTCAATTATTTTTAGTGTCCTTTAAGTACACAATCATATCATCTGCAAAAAAGTTTTCATTGGATGAGGAAATAGATAATTTCAAAAAAGTCATGGCAAGACTTATGTGAACCAGTACAGAGTATAGTGCACAGTACCAGAAAAATCTTACTGTAACATGAATATTGTAAAGATGAACAATTTTGAAGACCTTTTTAAACTAAACAAAATGAGAACTGAGAACAATTTATACAGTAACTGTAAAAAGAAAAAACTTATAAAGTTATTTAATTTAAAATATCTTATTTGAAAATTTATCTTATTTCTTAATTGAAAGATATAAGAACTAAGATGAATATATTGACTATTTATGATTCCAGAGGACCGATGAAATATGTTATCTATTACAGAGAGGTTAACATGTCATTTTTAGGTATACATATTATCTATATATGTGTGTATACAGTGTATGGACATTGAAAAAATTTGGGTTTGAGTATGAATATTTTTGTTACTTTTTAAAAGTCCCCAAATCACATTTTATTGTTAGTTTTCCATTTGTTCAGTTGATTTATGTAATGATTCAAAAATGCTAATTAAAAAAAGCTCTTAAAAAGAAAAAAAACATATCTACATGCTCAAAGTAGTTCAATTTAATTCAATTAAAAGTAGGCTTCTAAAACATTGTGCAGTACTATGATGAAAAGAAAACAAAGAAATGGATTTCTTAAGAATGGTAAAAGTATTCAGTGAATTTATAAGTCCTCAAGGTAAGCAAAATTCAATTTTTTAAATCATATTCTGAAAACCTAATGTATTGTCATACTTGTTGACTCTTGACCAATCTAATTTTTTTCGATTTTGTTGACCAACTTCTCTGTTACTTTTTTCTTTTCACGGGGTTGATTAAGTTTAGCTTGCCTATCTACTAAAATCTTCTGCCAGTATCTCTGTTCATGGTCACCTGAAAGGATCTCAAATTTCCAATTATATTTCTTTTTAATTTCTGCATGTGCTTTGATTACTGCTAGAGCATCCTCTGGAGTTTTAAATCTAACATGGCACTCTGTATCTCCTTCTAGCAAATCGACATAAACAACTTCAGATATCACTGCCAAGGTTTTCCAGAGGTGTTTCCTGCTTGGCAAGGGCTCAGTACTAAAGATCTTCACAATTACTCCACTTACAAACTGGGGTCCCATTGTGGTAATTTTGTCAAGGGGCTGAGAATCTTCACTGTTCAAATAGCCACTTTTTATTCCAGGGTCTGTATCCACCTGCCCTAAACTTTCATTCTTTATTTGGGATAGCATTTTTTTAAAAGAAGCCAGACTGGCTCTCTGCAAAGCTAAATACTCTTTTTTCAAGTCCAACCATTCACGCTTGGTAAGTACTCTCAGTGGTATGACCTCTTCTCTCATTTTGTGTCTTTCTTTATGTTTTTTCTTATGTTTCCTTTTTGTTTTTATAATGCATCCATCTCTAATTTCTTTCTCATCTTCAGTAGAGATGTCTAGGTCTCTATAATCCTTTGGTATTTCAATTCTTGTATGATCATCATCCTTATAAGAACTTATCTTGACTTTTGAACTTATTATGAATGTATCCACATCTCCAGAACTATTTCTCTTCCTAA
Organism: Macrotis lagotis; assembly: GCF_037893015.1. NCBI lineage: Eukaryota > Metazoa > Chordata > Mammalia > Peramelemorphia > Peramelidae > Macrotis > Macrotis lagotis. The sequence continues at coordinate 164,866,010 of NC_133661.1, read as the reverse complement.
CCCCAGGTTTGGTTTCTTCAGGTGAACTTTCAGATCGCTCCTTTTTTTCCTTCTCCTTCTCCTTCTCCTTCTCCTTCTCCTTCTCCTTTTCCTTCTCCTTCTCCTTCTCCTTCTCCTTCTCCTTCTCCTTTTCCTTTTCCTTCTCCTTCTCCTTCTCTTTCTCCTTCTCCTTCTCCTTCTCCTTCTTCTCCTCCTTCTTCTCCTCCTTCTTCTCCTCCTTTTCCTTCTTATATGGTAACTTTTGGTTATCTGGAGTACCCATTTCTGAGCCCTCAGATATTGTCCCCTGCTTTTTAAGCTTGTTTAAATGTTCTATTAAATAGTCTTCAGGGGTATCTGTATCTGTTTCCTTGGTCTCCACTGTTGCCTGAACACCTTCCTCTTTTATTTGTGATTTCTTTTTTCTTTTTTTCTTCTTTTCCTCGGAGGGTTCTGGCTTTGAAGCCATTTCAGGTTCTCTTGTTGCTTCCTCTGGTGGATTATTTAAAAACTCTACAGCTTCATCAGCTTGTTCTTTTGTTTCAAATTCTACAGATGCAAATCCTCTTAGATCTCCAATGCATTGGTAATGAGGGATGATGATATAAATAATACTCCCACATTCTCCAAATACTCTTTCAAACCATCTGGGATTGACATTCTTGGGAAGCAATTCCACATATACAGTCCGGTCATCCACATCTTTTGGCTGACGCTTCCTTACTCTAATACCGTCCCCATCCAATTCTACAACGGATGAATTTTTCAAGGCTTTGGCTACTAATTTTACATCAGTTGTCAATTTTTTCATTTCATTAAATGTTAGAAGAAGTGCTATATCGACATATCCATCTGGAGACCTATCTATTTGCTCTCGAAGAAATCTATCCTTGTGCAGATTGGTGTCCCCAAACCAGAAATCTACTAGCTTAACAATTTCTGAAAGCAGCTGCTTGTCTCTTGTCCGTTTCTTTTTGTCTTCATCTTTTTTTTGTTCAGTGCTTTCTTCTTCCATTGATTTGTCTTGATTGCCAATTTCTGTTTCCATTATCAGTTCAGTCCCCTAGGATGGGTCCAGATGCCACACGTTTCCAAAAACGTTCTCCACTCTGCATATTTGTTACAAGAAAGAAAAGAGATTTTGTAAATTAAAAAAAAAATAGAGGTAGAGATAGTACTGCAGCTATAAAATGCTACATACACTTTCAGATATGGTCTTTGAATTATTAGTTTTACTTAAATGTTTTACCTTGTTACAAGAGATCTCTCACAAATGGCAGTAATATAAATATATGTAACAAAAACAAAATGGATCAATTAAACTGAAGGTGATTAAAAGAGAAAAGAAGATCAAGTTGATAACAATGTGGAAGATGGATGGAAATGGGAGAGACATGAGGTGGAGAGATCAACCTATTGCAATAGTCTAGGCATAAAGTGATAAAGATCGATGCCAGAGTGGTGGCAGTGTCAGAGGAAAGAAGAGAAGATGTAAGAATGGTAGAAATGACAGGATTTGATAACTGGATATAGGAGAGCAGATGAGAAGTTTAGAGTGATAGCTAGGATGCAAGCCTGAGTAACTGGGAGGATGATGGTACTCTTGAGAGTGAGAGGATTTTTTAAAGGGAAGATTTGGAGGGAGATAATAATGTGTTCAGTGTTGGATAGGTTGAGTTTGAGATGTCTACCAAACATCAAGTTTGAGATATCTATTAGACAGCTGGGCTGGAAGTCAAGAGGGAGATCAAGGCTAGGCAAATAGATGAAATAAGGACATCTGTACTTAGTAGGCATTACTAGAGGGGACTGAGAAGGAGTAGTCAGAGAGGTAGGAGGAGATCCAGAAGAGATAAGTGTCACAGTAACCTAGAGAAAAGAGACTATATTAAGATGAAGAACGTTAGCTCCAGTGTCAAAGGCAACAGAAATGTCAAGAAGAGAATTGAGAAAAAGACATTCATTATTAACAAGAGATTATTGATGATTAAAAGATCATGTTACAATATTTTATTTCATAAACTGTAATTTAGCCATTCCTCAATTAAATGTCCCATTTCTGGAGAATGTAGCTGCATATGTAGTGTTCTAGTCTTAGAAGGATCTATATTAAAATCTTAAAATCTTGTCTTATACTTATTTGTTGTCTATCCACTGAGAATTCATTTAGCCCATCTTAGCCTAAATTTCCTCATTTTTAAATGGAGATGATAGTACCTGTAGTATCAACCTCAAAAAGTTATGAAGCTTAATGAGATGATAAATGTAAAATGACTTGCAAACTTTAAAGCCCCATGTCAACTTATCAACATGCATAGTGGTTAATATGTACCAGGTTCTATAAATGCCATTTACCAATATCATCATCATCATCATCATCATCATCAGAATAGGGTTTGGACAAGTGATTTCACTAATATTAGGAACTCTCAAGGAAAATTCTACCAATTCAGGGTAGCAGTTTCCTTTACAATGTATAGTATTAGAATTTTGCCTAGGACACTGAGAAGTAAAGTTATCCAGGGTCACACAGGCAATCAGTGACTAGTATTGAATCCAAGTCTTTCTGTATCCATGAACAACTCTTTATCCACAATACCATGCTGCATTTCATAATCATCGTCATCATCATAGTGGATAAAAGGCTGGTCTTGAACTTAGGAGGACCTGAGCTTTAATTCTGCTTTAGAAAATTAAGTGTGAGCTTTAACCTGGGCATGTCATTTTAACCTTTCTTGGCCTCAAGTTTCCCACCTGTAAAATGAGGTTAACAGGAGTACCTGTCTCCTAAGGTTTTTGTGAGGATAAAATAAAACTGATTAATCAAACTTTTATTAAAGCATTGGGAATACAAAAAAGCAAGATATTCCCTACCATCAAGTCCCTACCAAATAGAGAAACCTGTATTTGATCCTGGAGTTAATAGGAAGCCACTGCAGTTTACATATGATCAGACTTGAAACCTAGAAAAGATCATTTTAGTGATTGGATCACTTTACAAATGGAAGATAGTTAGGTGTGAGGAGAAACTTGAGGAACCCAAGCTTCTAGCTATTGTAATAATCCAGGCAGAAGGTAATGAGAGCTTGCACTAGAGTGCAGGTATAGATACCAGGTATGGAAAAATACATTGAAGACTTTCTGTTGCTGTAGAAATAACAGATATTTTGATATAAATATTCTTCCAGTGATGCTGTGTCACCATGAAATATAACCATCTTTAAAGAATCAAGATTATAGATCATTTGAAAGTACAATGGTGAGATGCCTTGGTGTGGGTAATAAGCCATAATGTATTAGCAATGAAGAGTTAATTGCTCTCGCAAAGCAGTGTGAAAGGTATCACCAAGGAAATGTGAAAGTGGGAAAAAAAAGTTTTCCCAGTCAAGTATTAAGAGTAATGAATAACCTTTAGAAAACCCACATGCTCCACTAGTGCCAGGAAAACTAAAAGAAATCCAGGTCCATTGGGTGGGTCACCTGATGAGGATTTATGGGAGAACATGGACATGAATCACAGAGGATGAGAAGCTGTGGATGGGAGGTAATCAAGATTAATGAATTTAATGAAGGAGAATTAATTTCATTGACCCAGAGTTCCCAAGAGATCTATTGCCTTTCAGCACCACCGTGAATAGAAATAAGGATGAAAGTTTCATATGCTGGTTTTCTCGGCTGCTGGCTCTGATGTGGGAAGGAAGAACAGAGTGGGGTGTGCACTTGCAGAATGTGCACCATGAACAAGGGATCTTTTTTTTAAGTTTTTTTCAAGGCAATGGGGTTAAGTGACTTGCCTAAGGCCACACAGCTAGGTAATTATTAAGTGTCTGAGACCGGATTTGAACTCAGTTACTCCTTACTCCAGGACCGGTGCTCTATCCACTGAGCCACCTAGCCGCTCCTAGCAAGGGGTCTTAATGAAATTGAACTGTGAATCTGTGAGCTCATTGGACAGCTCAGAATCCTGATGAGTGAATAGCTAGCTACACTGGTCTGTATAGCCTGAAGATTAGCTGTCAGAATTAAAGAGGACTGCTAATCACAATAAGAACTAATATTTTCTAAATGTCCTTTGAAGAGTGATGGTTAATTGAAAAGAGTGTGTAAAAGCTATATTTGAGTAGAGACGAGTGATGAGAATCAAGAGTTAGCTGAAAAGCAGTTTCATGTGGTGCACATTCTGGAATGGATCAATAACATTGAATCCTGCAGTCCAGAGCTCTGAGTTATCCCTAAGCACTCAGGCTTTTTTCATTCTCTAAAATACTGCTAATCACAGCTATTAAGTGCATTGATGGAAGAGCATGTTCTGAGTTTATATATGTGTGTGTGTGTGTGTGTGTGTGTGTGTGTGTGTATTTTTATGGATTTTTAATGTATTTGCTTTAAGATATCAGTATGTATAAAATTGTGGGCAGGTTCCACAGTGAGTAGGGTAATGGGGCTGGAGTCAGGAAGACTCATCTTCTAAGTTCAAATCAAGTCTCAGATACTTACTAGCTGATTGACTCTGGCCAAGTCACTTAACTCTGTTTTTCTCCTCAACTGTCAAATGACCTGGAGAAGGAGATGGCAACCACTCTACTATATCTTTGCCAAGAAAACCCCAAATGGGGTCACAAAGAGGTCAGAAATGACTGAACAACAAAAAATTTATAATCTTATTCATGTTACCTTACTGCTATGAAACTTGATGCATTTAGCATACACATGTGTGATTATTATAATATTGTGTAGAGAGAAAATATTGGATAGAGGCTCAAGTGCTAGAATGGTGAGAGTGAGAAGTAAATTCACTCTGACAGGATTACCCACTTTGTACTCAGAGATTTTAATGTAATTGTCTTATGACCTATTTCCGGGAATTTAGACCTCCTAGTATAAGAACAGGTAGGAGGAACAAGATCAAACCTAGAAAGAGAGGGTAGTCACAGGTGATATAGACAATAATCCCCCATTGAATGAGTTCACCTCATTTATCCCTGTTACATATATAAAAGTACATTCAATTTCATTTAGAATCTAAATATTTTAGTACTTTCTATATATTTGTATATATTATAGTGAAAGTTAGAGAACATTTATTGAAATTATACTTCTGATGCTTGTTGCTTGTATGACCTTGCCCATATCACTTTAACCTTTCTGACCCTATTTCCTTATCTGTAAAATGAGAAAATTGTACTAGATTTCTCTGGAGGAGCAGTTCTAATTCTAAATCCAAATAGAATGATGTTATTCTCAAGATTGATTTAGATATTAAAAAATCCATGGAATAAAAGAAAATTGATTTATTTTTTCCTGCTTATTTGTGAATAAACAATTGGAAAAACTACCCCCCAATCCAGGAATAATGGAAAAACAGACTTTTTCATATGTAGTAATGTTCTAGAAGAAAAATGAAGATATAATATTAAAAATGTACACTGTGTACACTGTCTTCTTTATCAAAATACCAGTGGACTGATAACCCTGGCACAATGGGTAATGAAAAGAAAGTACCACCATGTAACAATTATAGCATGTGGGCTACTCTGATGATCCATGAAATATTTTTCTTCTTTATGTACCAATCCTATTAAAGAAGCTATGTGGCAGATTAAGATGCCAACTTTGTTTATTTTTAGTTCATCTAGTAACCTTGAAAGACTATTAATGATATTTTACTAGTACCTCTGTATGTGAGATCTTGGAAGTTTTATGTGCAGATCAATGGATCTTCAACCTAGGCTAGAATCCTGCTACTTACTATCTTTGAAAATTTGGATAAGTCATTTTACTCTTATAAGTCTCAGTTTCCTCTTTTATAAAAATGAAAGTGTTTGAACAGATGGTTTAGTAATTCCAAAAAAGTTTCAGATTATACCATTTCATATCTCAAAGACTCAAAATATCAATAGAAAAAGACTGATATATGAAACAGATGGGCCTTTGTTTGAGAGAGAAGCATGTAGTCATTAAAAGCTCTATGCAACTTTCCAAAGACAATCCAGTCTTCTCTCCCATTCTGATTCAAGGCTAGGTTCAGGTCACTACCCACTGTAATGTTTGCCCAAGACCTGATGAAACAGCCCTATGGATTGTTCACCAACTTGCAAAACATAACCTGCACCACAAGTATTCTTTTTTTTTTTTTTTTGCAAGGCAAATGGGGTTAAGTGGCTTGCCCAAGGCCACACAGCTAGGTAATTATTAAGTGTCTGAGACCAGATTTGAACCCAGGTACTCCTGACTCCAGTGCCAGTGCTTTATCCACTGCATCACCTAGCCGCCCCCACAAGTATTCTTAATGTGCTTGGTTTTTTCCTGTGTGTATAATGAGGTCAAACTCTTTTGAGTGATTCTAGAATTTATTTAAGATATTCTTTAACATTCTGAGGCTTGATGTATTCAAATGACATCATCAATAAGTAAAATTATCTAGTGGACCTCACTTCAAATATAAAATCCCTCTTCATTTGCTCTCTTTATTGGACCTTCCATGTTAGCAGTAAACATTTATGGTAAATCTAACTTTCCTTGTTTTATGCATTAGTGTTGTTGTTTAGTCATTCAGTCATGTCTGACTCCACATGATCCAGAGACTTTGTCTTTGAACTTTTCTTGGCAAAAATGCTGAAGTACTTTGCTTTTTTCTTCTCCTTATTTTATGCATAAATGGATGCTAATAAATAGAGATCTGTCCATAACCTCTGCCATTATATTTATCAAAGAATCTCACATGAATGTAACATATACATATGAGATGTTTTGTTGGAGGAAAGTCTTAAAAGAGGCATTCTCATCCAAATTCTTTTTTAAAAAATATCAATCAAATGATACACCCAGTAGGTTCTTGTATCCTTTGTATCTTTTAGTTGATTGTGAGACTGTAAGGTTCGATCTGTCAAATAGAGTATTGTTGTGAAAAAGTATGTGGGGGTTATTTTTCTAAAATTTTTATAGAGATAAGAAAATAAACATAAAGATCAGTAGTTATTTATAGTTTCTTTATGACTTTTTGCAGTAATAATAGTACCTGATTTTTCTCATTATTCAGAATCTTTCCCTTTTAGGTGTTTTGATAATCCTTCAACACCCTCAAAGCCATATTACTTCCAGTAGAGATCTCCTCTTAACCTAGTCCAGTGTCTCTTAAAATACCAATTCCTAATTTATGGGATCACAAACTAGTATAGGAAACTTCCAATACAGAAATATTATCAGTATATAAGCAACTCCTATAGCTTTAAAGAGACAATATTTATAAAGACTTATGGATCACCATTAAGAACAGTAGAGCCACCACTCTTGACAGTGTTAGATGCACTTAGAGAGGAGTCAGAAATGTTATTAATTAGCAAAAGATGGGAAGAGCACCTCAATCAGACTGTGCAAACATAAAGAAACTTATGTGGAGAAGATCTGTACCGGAAGTAACACAATTATGAGAGTAGTAGGATGTTGTTCAAAATGCATCTGAAAGTAAAGAAGATATTCAAGGGGTAAAATAAAATCTTTTAACTTTGATGCAAAAAATATTAACAACTATTGAATTATATGCACCTTTCCATCTATACAAAAATTTATGGGAATAATCAACCCACCTTGTAGAAATAGGCAGGCATTTAGACCACATTTTAGCTAGCACACAAATGACTGGAAAGATCACTATAAAAGCACATTTGATTAAGTAAAATATCTTCCTTCCAGTATGGTGTTTCCTATACATGCTTCAAAATTTTGTAAAATTCCTTGAAAATGATAACAACGTAAGTACTAACTTTGTTCAACAGTATCCTAGTGCATGCAGGGCAAATGACTTTTCTGGGATCATATAACTAATATGTACTAAAATCAGGACTATAACCCATGTCATGATGACTCTGAGACCAACTCTATTCACTACTCCATTATTCCTCTAGAATCCCCTTTATTACTAATTCTTTGTGAAGACTACTTCTGAAAGGTATCTTGAAAAACCTATAATTTGAAGAGAGCACCTTTTTTACTTTCTCCTCCCCTCCTCCTCCTCTCCCATACTACACCATAATAATAGTAACTTGGGAGATGGGGGAGGGTGGGAAGAGGTTTTCACTCAGGTATTCAACTGCCTGAGCAAACAGAACATGAAGTCCTTTTGGCCATAGTCTTCATTTGTTCCCTCATAGACAAAATAATATAAGCTAAATTAGCCCATGGTAAAAGTTTGTCTTTAACCTTCTATCTTTCTGTTTCCTTTCGTACCTCTTCTTTAGGTATCAATGGATCAGGTGATGATTATTTGAAGGAGATGAAGAAGAGTTGTTTATATAGGTCTTTTTGGTGTTCTTGAAATCGTATTATGTCTAAGGCTGATTCTGGAAATAAGCCTTCTTCAGCTTAGAAGTCTAAGAGAAAGAAAAGTATATTAGAAAGGATAATAGGGTACTTAGGAAGGAAATCTTTCCTTCCCAGGCTCCTCTCGTGTGCCCCAAGGCTTCTAAGCTGCAAAGGATTCAGACCCCATTTCAGAGCCAAAACTAGAGTGCGATTTGCACCAGCCCCCTCCTTAGTTGTTCACATATATCCCACTCCTCTGCTTGACAGTTCCTCTGTATCACAGTTGCAATCCTCTCCCAGATAAGAGCATATACCTAGAGTTGAAGAGATTTCAAAGATAATTTAATCCAACTCTTTCCATTTTACAGATGAGAAAACAGATCTAGGGAAGTTAAATGACTTCCTTAAAGTTGCGTGATTATTGCCATTTTCTTAGAGGGAATCCTGCTTTCTGCCGCAGGGATCCTTTGGGCTCCCCGACAACCATATTCTCTAGTCCTTCATTCTTCTTCTGGGTATTACCCAGGATGCAACTCGATCAGACTAGATAGAAACTAGAGTGGGCTAGGGTAGAGCATCCTCTACTTTCCCAATTGAATTTACCCCAGGTGCCAGGATTTGTAGTTCTGGTTCTGCTCCATACCCTCTGTGACCTCTCCCTTTCCCTGTGCCACCATTCTTGACACAGGCCACCTTATGTCTTCCCTTCAGACTCCTCGCCCCTAGAATACTTTGTCTTTAGATGGCTGAGCACCAAGATGTAGTGATGATGATGATTGTGATAACTAAATGGTATGTGATATTAGACAGTCTGAATCAGGTGATTAAATAACTAATCATGAGAAGATAAAACAAACCACAATTGTAATTCGAATACATAAAAATAATAATAATAGTGATAATTGATGGAAACTTCTTACTTTTCTAATTAGATTTGGATGCCTAATTATCATATAGTATAACAATGTGGATATCATTAAATGGGTTGAATTAAATTTGTCTTAAATTTTATTTGATTATCATATGAACAGCTTGCATCTTTATGTTTCTTAGTTTTATTGCTCATGTTACCTGTTCATCTATTCACAACTACTTTTGAGAGGACATGGGAGGCTAGAAGAGGACCTGAGGGGGAAGGGAGTACTGGTAGCTCCATGAAGGAATATATGTAGGTATTGCCACATTATATATCTATAAAGATTTCTTTTTCACTTTGGAAAATAAGGACTAGATTTTTGTACTTCAAGGATTAATGAAGGGAATAAGCATTTACTAAATGCCTACTACTTACCAGGCACTATGCTAAGCAGCTTTACAAATATTAACTCATTTGATATTCACAACAACCCTGTGAGGTAGGTGTTGTTGTTATTATTATCCTCAAATGAAGAAATTGAAACAGAGAGAGATTAAGTGATTTGTGCAACATTAAAAAGCTAGGAAGAGTTTGAGGCCAAATTTGAATTCAGATCTCCTTGATTCCAAGTTCAGTACTCTATCTACTGCTATCACCAAGCTACTCTACCAAGACAAGATGTCCAAATTAACATCACTTCCTACAGACCAATATGCTTATTCTCCCATTAGTTCAGAATCTTATGAGATGCATCTATACATAAATTGAAAGCATCTCTAATAAGATCAATATTCAATAATGGGCCATTTCTTTATCATTTCCCAATTATGTTTATTATATATTGATTATGAATAAAACATTTTATTGCATGAAACAGAAAAAAAAACCTATAGATTCATTTACAATAAGCCATCTCTCATTGCTGTGTCAAAAATCACTCAAGATTCCTTGGAAAATAAAACAAATAATCCTGTTTGATGATTTTCTGATACTATTAGCTGACGTATAAAGGAGGAAAATTTATGTTCACCAAAGGTATTCAGTATATTGTATTAGAAATAATCCAGTGGAAATATAAAAGTTAAGGAATTACCTGGTTACATTCTCTGGATGGTCCTGTATGTGGATAGCATTATGCTGATTGCATCATAACTCCAGAATATTAAGGAGGCTCCTAGAAAACATTTGTAATTACTTAAAGGAATTTGACCTGACCATTTACACAGGAAAAAACAAATGAATGATGAGTATCCATTAGCCAGATTATAGCATGCCTTGGGGTGGATACTCTATAGAACTTGGTGAAGAAAAGGGCTGACAGGTAGGCAGGGAGAATACTTCACTGAAACTCTCTCAATGCCTTAGAAATGAAGAACAACTTTTGGCAAATTGGGTGGACAGCTTAGAGCCCATCAACTTATGGGAGAACATGGAAAAGAGCTGCACATAATGGGGTAGGTATGACAAGCTGCCATCTGTATCATTTGAGGGAATTTTTGAACTGATGAGATCAAATGCCCATTTGAGTACCTGAGAGGGTATTATCTCCACCATTCCTTTTTAGAATTAGTTGATCTTTTTGTGTTTAAAATTTTTTAAAGTACCAATGATAGTTAACATTATGGTAAATTTCTCTGAACTTAGCCTTCCTAGCTTCCTGACTCACAGTATCTAGGGTTGGTTCCTAGAATTTAGAGATCATTTAGTTCAACTCTTTCATTTCCTGGATGAGGAAATGAAAGCCTAGGTTTGCCTGAGGTCACACAGGTAGTAATTGAGCCAGAATTCAGACCTAGGTCTTCTAATGCCAGATATATTGTGCTCCAATACCTCCATAAAAGGCTTATCTATTATCATAAATTCAAAGTACTCATTTAAATATATTCTTCTACAAGAACTATAATTGCCTAATACATAGAAACAGTCTCTTTTAAAAGAACAGAAAGGTAAGCATGATTATTATATTATGCTGATAGCTAGCATAGTTGCCACTTCATCCAGAAGGAACTTCACATCCTGAGGAGCAACAATATTTTAATTTCATTTGCCATTCTATAATTCCTGATTTAACAACTACTCACTTTGCAAAACTATGACAGAAAGAAAAAATAGCAAAGGTCATTTAGAAAGACAGTAATCCATGTATAAATAATCAAATTATGGATTTAATTTTTCACTTACCTTTTTCTTATATTAGTCTTTCAATTATGTCCTATTATTCATTGGCAGATTTTTCATCATCAGAGGTTGTGAACATTATTGAAGCCATGTTTCCTGAGCAATTCAATTCAAAAATAAAAATCATCAAACATTTAGCAACTGACAACCATAAACACAGGGAATTTTTTTTAAATATCAAATCTATGATTTTATTGGTTTAGAGAATTTCTGATGAGGAAACTTTCTCTACCACTGCAAATCAGCACCTGCTCTGGACCTTATAGTTTTGGGAAATTGCTTAGAAATTGAAAGGTTAATTTACTTTCCCATGACTACATAGCTCTTATGGGTCTTATAAGCTGGACTTGATCTCAAGTCTACTCCGAGACTACCTTGCAATCCATTACACTATACTCCTCTCATATTTGAGTACATGGAGAAAAAACTCAAAATAGTCCCTGTTCTCTGTAATTGTATATCCTGCTGGAACAATACTCAGTATACATACAATGTAGTGTATGCCCTGTAATTTGAGGAGGGAGAGAATATTAATAAATAGCATGATATCACATAGGAGCTGCATTCCAGGCATAGGAGATGGCCTATGTGAGATCATGAAGTGGGAGATCTTAGATCTAGTACTCGGGGTCATCTAGTCCAACCCTCTAATTTTCTAGACAAGTCAGATTCAGCCCTATTTGTTCAAGCTGTTCAAGTCAATTAAAATTTTAAAACTAGTCAAATTCAAATAATTCAATTTGGGAATTAACAAGTATCTACTATGTGTGAGGTACCATGTTTTGAAGAGGAACTATAAAAATTGATATGGTTTACATCATATTATGACCATATGGTCATGGAACTCACAAAGGAGGTAGAACAAATAGCAACCAGAAAAAAAATGTTACAAGGAATACTGAGACAGTTAAATGCAAAAGAGAGATCTAGGAAAAAATTCTCTGAAAAATGTGTTTAGGAAAAGACCACTGTTAATCTAGGGGAAGTCAAAGACAGCATTGTGGAAGAGAACTTGACAGAAAGAAATGAAAATGTGAAGAATTCATTCCAGGAATGGGAAAAAGGTATAAACAAAAGCACAGATATTGGAAAGGAGAAAGAAAATGAAAGGCAAGAAATTTGATCTATCTGGAACATAAGACTATTTAAAGAGGAATAGTATGAAGAAAAGTTTAAAAGTGAGCTGAATCAGAAGTTTGTACATTACTCAGAGTGAGGGGACTCACTAACAATTTTTGAGTAGATGAATAAATAACATGATTTAGAGTGGCATATTTGAAGGGTCACTCTTTGTTATGTGAAGTTGGATTGAAAATGAAAGACAAAGTAGATTCTAGAAAAATACATTATAATCCAGGCCCTATTGGAGGAATTGGTTATTGGTTCAGCCATTCTGAAAAGCAATTTGTAACTATGCCCAAAATGCTATTAAATTATGCATATCTTTTGACCCAATTATAGCACCACTAGTTCTATACTCCAAAGAGACAAAGAAAGTATCTATATGTGTGAAAATAGTTAAAGCTGCTCTTTTTTGACAGCTAAGAATTGGAAACTAGATGCCTATCAGTTGAGGGATGACTGGACAAATAAAGGCAGTGTCTGTGTGTGTGTATGTGTGTGTGTGTGTGTGTGTGTGTGTGTGAGAGAGAGAGAGAGAGAGAGAGAGAGAGAGAAAATATTTTTGTTTGACAGCAATATTTTTGTAATATGTTTTGTTTTCCTTGCTTTCTCCATTGGGGTATATGGGAGGGAGAGAATTTGGAATTGAAAATAAAATAAAATTGAATTAAAAACATATGCTTTGGGAATCATCTACATAAATCTGATCATTAAAGCCATGGGAATAGAAGAGCCTTATGCATCAGTCATTTGTGTAACAAAAGCCAACAGGTTTTCATGATGGCACAACTACCAACAATAAATCAGATTTTTTTTTAAATAATCTCTAATCAACTCAGTCTTTCTGGTCAATAAATACCAAGTTTACAATAGACTGAAGTCTTCCATTAAGTAAAATTTTGAAGTAAATGTGACACAGTAAAACAGCCTTTGTGTTTCTATTCATTAGTTTCATATTGTGTTGACACGGATGAGTCATTAAATGTTTAGAGGAAATAGTCATCACCCATCAGCAAATTGATGAGTTGTTTGTGAATTCGTAATAGCCAACCACTCTGTGGTCAGACCTTCACTGATGAAAGAGAGATGAAGGGGGCAGCTAGGTGGTGCAGTGGATGGAGTACCTGCCCAGGAGGACCTGAGTTCAAATTCGGCCTCAGACAATTAATACTTACCTAGCTGAGTAACCTTGGGTAAGTCACTTAACCCCATTGCCTTGCAAACAAAACAAAAAACAAAACAAAGAAAAAGAGATGAAAATCTCATCAAATGCCACAATAATTCAGTACTTTTCCCTCAAATATTTAGGCAGTTCAAACAGATCACAAGTTTGGCTTACCATTTTCTTCCTATCAAAATAGTCTATCCTATATCCAAATGTCTATTTGTTCATCCAAGTCAGGTTACAAGAAACAAACATCTGGACACAAGCTCTGACCTTCTATTAGTAAAAAGAAATTTAGTTCTTCTAAAGGAACAGACAAAAAAGAAAAAAAAGAAGGAAATGGAAGAAAAAAAAAGACTAACTATCACAAATACAACACCGGAGAAGTGATGAATTTTCCAGTTCATCTCAAATAAAGAAAATCACCTTAGCAAGTCATTCCTTTTTATATGAGGCATTTCTCATAAGTTAAGGAATGGTGAGGTCAGGATGTCTGGAGTAGGAGATTAAGACACTGACTCTAGGTCTTTCATAGGTAGAAAAAGAGGGCAGCTAAGTGGAACAGTGGATAGTGCACTGACCTTGAAATCAGGAGGATGGGAGCTTGAATCCATGCCTCAGACAATTGACACTAATTAACTATGTTATTATTATTATTATTATTATTATTATTATTAGCTCGGGTAAGTCACTTAACCTGATTGCCTTGCATTCAAGACCATCTCCATCTGTCCTGATTCATATCTGACCACTGGACCCAGATGACTCTGGAGGAGAAAGTGAGGCTGGTATCTTAGCACAGCCTCCCCTCACTCAAATCCAATTCATGTGCTTGTCATGGCATCACCTCCCTGATGTCATAGTCTTCTTCAAGAATGAAGGACAGACACTTAATAATTGCCTAGCTGTGTGGCCTTGGGCAAGCCACTTAACCCCATTTGCCTTGTAAAAACCTAAAAAAAAAAAGAATGAAGGACAGATATCTTCAAGTGGAAGAAGAAACTAGAGACTCTTTACTCTAACTCTGAATCACAAACTCCACACAAGCCCTCCCTGTGTCACATCTGATATTATACTGATGATTATGATACTAAAGGCCTCATCCATTTTCCTCTTCAGTTTCAGGGAGCAAGACAAGACAGGAGATACAGCATGGTTTATTGGACAGAGCTGACCTTGGATTCAAATTCTAACTCTGTTATATATTTACTAACTTTGAAAACCTGGACCTCTCAGTATGTCCAGTTATAACTAAGGTTCAGTAGAACCTTCAGTAGAGGAACCTGCTATAGGAGGTCTCTATATCAATGAAATCACAGATTCCTGCCACTACCTCCATATGACTCAATTGTACCCTCAACACAACCCCAAAAGAATGATGAGCACTATGGGATTATTCATCTCAATAAATGCTTATTAAGGATATACTATGCTAGGCATCCTGCTAGGCAATAGTAATGGAAAACTAATAACCTGTCCCTGCTCTCCTGGAGTTTACAGTCTACTAGGGAGCTTAGAATAAAATACATATGGCTAGGTAAATGTAGACATTCTGGTAGGAGGGACAGCATCATCCCACTTCACCTTTGGTCTTGCTTCCAGCCCAGCCTTCACAGACTATGTCTAAATGAGGCAACTCCTGTGAACAAAGGGCCAGTCATTCCTACTAACTTCCAATTATCACCCACAGGGAAGGAAAGGGCACAATGAAAGATATTAGGCAAACTGCTTTGATGAGTTAAATCAACATCTTAACTGTCATCTCTCAGACCCTACTGGGGATAGTGCAGGGAAAAATGTTTCAATATCAGAAATTGCTATTTTATACATTGGAATGACAACAAAGAAGAGGCATTACCATCTGCTTAGCTACTATGGGACCTTTCCATCTGACTTAAGACTGAAATCTTCCCTATCTGTTGTCTTTCCCATTTACCATGTGAGCTCGTTGAGAACAAGGACTTACTTTTCTATTTTATTCCTCAATGTTTAGCACAATGTTTTGTACATCGTAAGTCCTTAATAAATTCTTATTCCTTCCTTTATTCATTCATACATTTATGATACCCTGGTCTTTAAAAAGGAGAATAGAAGAAAGACATTGGAAGAAATCCTTTTTTAAAAAAAAAAATTCTTGGGGGCAAATGTTGACAGGAGAGGGCCATCTCTTAGGTGCCCTCTCTCAAATCTTATAAACTAAGGACTCTAACTACATTTTCAAGAGACAATCCACAGAGGGACCTAGTAAGGTAATTCTCCAACCCAAGGTAACCTGGAAGAGCAGAAAGGCTCTGCTCCATGGGGTTGGAGGGGTAGCCATGCCAGAGTGAAGGAACTTCAGCCTCCCAGAGGCAGCCCCAGGGCACTGGGAGCTGCAGCTCACAGCAGCAAGGGTAGTTTCCTGACCTCCACCCCTGGGGGAGCACCAGGCACAACTTGGGGGATCAGCAGGGGTACCTCTGCCAGAGCGAGCATGTGAAGCCCAGCCCCCAAGGCACACAGCAAGCAGCATGGCCGAAGCAGCCCAGATTCAGAAACTGGAAGTAGGCAGAGCTGGTAAGCAGGAGCCCCTAGGGCATGAGTGCTGAGCCTAGGTAGGGTAGTGGAGAGAGACTGCCGAGCTCTATCCTCTGTCCCTGGAACAGGACTCTGGGGTTCTGACCACATTCAGATCCTGATAGCAGTCTAGGCCCCCCATAGAACAGAAGAGCCCCCCCACCTCAGTCCTGTGGCAGAGGGGTGTGCTTGTAGTCATTCACAGACCAGGAGGGAAGACAGAGCCTCACACACAGAGATCCTTGCGGGGGGGGGGGGCCCACTAATACTCAAAAGCTCAGGAAGCACCCCAAAACCAGGCACAGGCTGGAGAAATGAGTAAGCAGAGGAAAAAGAGGAATGCCATTGAGAAATACTTTGCCTGTGATCCCAAGAAGGATCAAAACACTCAATCTGAAGATGAAGAAGTAAAAGCTCCTACATCTAAAGACTCCAAGAAAAACAGAAATTGGGCTCAGGCTATGACAGAGCTCAAAAAAGACTTTGAAAATCAAATGAGGGAGATAAAAGAAAAATTGGGGAAAGAAATGAGAGAGATGCAGGAAAAACATGAAATTGAAGTCAGCAGCTTAAGTCAAAGAGAACCAAAAAATGCGGAAGAAAATAACATGTTAACAACCATCTTAGATCAAATGGATAAAACAGTTCAAAAAGTTATTGAGGAGAAGAATGCTTTAGAAAAGCAGAACTGGCCAGATGGAAAAGGAGATAAGAAAGCTATCTGATGAAAACAAATCCTTCAGATGTAGAATGGAACTAAAGGAAGCTGATGACTTTATGAGAAGTCAAGATACAATACTTCAAAACCAAAAGAATGAAAAATTAGAAGAAAATGTGAAACATCTCACTGAAAAAACACCTGATGGAAAACAGATTTAGGAAAGATAATTTAAAAATTATTGGAATGCCTGAAAGTCATGACCAGGAAAAGAGCCTTGACAGCATTTTCAAAGAATTACTACAGGAAAATTGCCCTGATATCCTAGAAGCAGAGGGCAAAATAGAAATTGAGAGAATGCACCGATCCCCCCGAGGAAGAGATCCAAAAAAATTAACCCCAGGAATATTATAGCCAAGTTCCAGAACTCCAAAGTCAAAGAGAAAATATTACAAGCAGCCAGAAGAACACAATTCAAATACCGTGGAGCTGCAATCAGGATCACACAGGACTTAGCAGCAACTACATTAAAAGCTCATAGGGCTTGGAATATAATATACCAGAAGGCAAAAGAGCTTAGAATGCAACCGAGAATCAACTACCCAGCAAGGCTGAATGTCCTCTTCCAGGGAAAAAGATGGACTTTCAATGAACCAGGGGAATTTCAAATGTTCCTGTTGGAATGGCCAGAGCTGAACAGAAGGTCTGATCTTCAAATACAGGACTCAGGTGAAGCATAGAAAGTGGAGGAGGAGGGGAAAGTATGAGGGACTTAATGATGATGAACTACATGTATTCCTGTATAGAAAAATGATACTGATAATACTCACATGAACCTTCTCATTTAATACAGCAGGTAGGAGGAGTTTTATAGATGAAGCACAGGAGAAAACTGAATTTGAAGATATATTGTGATATAAACATGGAGTCAATAGATAAAAGGGAAATGTAATGGGAGAAAGAAAAAGGAAAGGAGGAATAGGTTAAGATATTTCATGTAATAAGATTTTTCTTTATTACAATGAGCTATTGCAATGATATAGAAGGGGGAAAGCAAGGGAGAAAGAGGGAATCTTTGTTCTCATCAGAGATGGCTAGGAGAGGAAACAACATGGATGGACCAAGGGGGGGAGAGTGGTCAGATATAACTCATTTTCTTTTTTACTTCTTGGAAGGGGCTGGGATTGGATGGCCTGTCTGGGACCATAGGGCCAGGTAGATGGGTGGTATGTGGGCTCGGGGCCTCTTGGCTCCAGGGCCAGGGATATATCTGCTGTGCCACTCAGCTACCCTACAGCAGAGACAGTGAAAGGAGAGACTATAGTACATGATAGTGGAGAAGTATGAATGGAGGGAGTTGTGATCAGCAATGGCAACGGTGGAAAAATATGGAAGTAACTTTTGTGAAGGACTTATCATAAAGAATGTGATCCACCTGTGACAGAGCTGTTGTGTTGGAACACAGACTGAAGCACATTTTTTGTTATTATTTTTGGGGGGGGAGGTTGCAGAGCAAATGGGGCTGGGTGGCTTGCCTGGGGCTGCACAGCTGGGTGACTGTTGGGTGTCTGAGGCCAGATTTTGACGCGGGTGCTCCTGGCTCAAGGGCCAGTGTTCTGTCTGCCACCCAGCCACCCCTACTATTATTATTATTACTATTTTATTTTATTTTGGGTCTGTTTGGGGGGGGTTGCAGGGCAATGGGGTTGGGGTGGCTTGCACGGGGTCACACAGCTGGGTGATTGTTTGGTGTCTAGGGCCGGATTTTGGCTCAGGTGCTCCTGGCTCCAGGGCCAGTACTCCATCCACTGTGCCACCTGGCATACCTACAATTATTATTATTATTATTATTTTAATTTTAATTTTTTCTCTCCCCTTTATCACTCATAAGGGTCTATATTTTGGGGGAAGAGGGTATTATGTTTACTCTTAAACAAGAATATTTCAGTAATGTATAAAAAACCATTATTTGTACAAAATAAGAATAAATAAATAAATGGAAAAATTCTTTTACATTCTATTTTTTGAATTGTTTTATTGGATTTTTAGTCATTTTCTTCAAATAGAATACTCAGGCATAAAATGCCAGGGTACAGTGATTAATAGAACAGTCCCCTTCAATCCTCTTTTGCTGAGAAACAGGTTCAACAAAGGGGCAATTAACTTCAGCCCTTATTGGAGTCCTATTATAATTATAAGAGAAGGTTCTCTGGGAGGCCAAAGAAAGGAGGAACACTGGGAAATAAAAGGTGATATGAAAATTATATAAAACTAAAAAAATAAACTTTTGAGAATGACAATTATCTCTATCTTCATATGTGTGAGTCCTAGTCATTTATAAGTGTTAATGACATAATTGACTTACTTATGTTTATCCTTCAATTTCAAAGAAGACCACATCAGGGAAGTGATGTCATGACAAGCACATGAATTGAATTTGAGTGAGGGGGGTTGTGCTAAGTCACCAGCCTCACTTACTCCTCCAGAGTTATCTGGGTCCAGTGGCCAGATATGAATCAGGATGACTGGAGATGTCCTGGATGCAAGGCAATCGGTGTTAAGTACCCAAGGTCACACAGCTAATAAGAGTCAAGTGTCTGAGACCAGATTCAAACTCCCATCCTCCTGACTCCAAGGCTAGTGCTCTATCCACTGTGCCACCTAACTGCCCCTAAAATAGACTTACTATACCTTAGGACAAAGTCACTCCCCACTCTCTACCCCAGGTACTCTACTATCAGCTCAGTTTTTTTGTTCTTCCTCAAACCAGACATTCCATCTCCTCAGGAGGCATTTTTTTGGTTTCTCCCTGCCTGGAATTCTCTCCTTGCTCATCTCTACCTTCTGGCTTCAAATCCTAGCTAACTACCCACTTACATAAAACTGTTCCCTGTCTTTCTAGTACCTTCCCTCCATTGATTCTCTACAGTCTATCCTGTATATGCCTTGTTTGTACATGGTTGTTTACATGTCATCTACCCCTTTATACTGTGTGCTCCTTGAGGACAGGGGATTTTCCTTAGCCTTTCTTCATATCCCTATCATTTAGCACAGTGCCTAGTTCATAATGGATACTTAATGTTTATTGACAAAAAAAAAGAGAAAAAGAATATTTTGACATCATGTTCTGTATTTTGAGAGAGCTAAAATTTTGCACTAAATCTAATTGACAATAAAAATCATTTGTTTAGGTATGGAAGAGTTAATCAAATGGATTTGTTTACTAAGAGACATCAGAAAATACTAAACCCTCAAGATTGATACCAGTTTCTATTTTACTCACACCATATCCCATCAAGCATTCCCAAGATAAATAAGAATCTTTTGCTCTCTATAGTTTTTTTGGTCAGAGAATCATAGAGAATTGGAGGTGATTATAGGCATCTTCCAGTCCAACTGCTCACATGATAGAAATTGCCTTTTATAGTATCCCTGGAGGTTGTAGATCCAATTTCTCCTTGAACATATGAAGTGATGTAGAATGCACTGCTTCTTCACCAAATGGTCTACTCTATTGCTAGAGTGCTCTGATTGGAAACATTTCTTAATATAGGAGTTTACCTCACTAGAGCTTATCAGTTGTAGAAACTTGGGATCTACAGCTGAAAAGTCATCTTTACTGTCAACTAGTCTAGTCTCATCATTTTTAGAGGAGCAGAGGCTTAGCTTTGAAAAGATAAAATCAATCTCTCCCTTTGGTCTACCTTCTAAAGTATCGCAGATTAAATCTGGTCTCTTTCAGATAACAGTCCTTCAAATAGTTGTAACTATATCTTTGTATGTCATTCTAATTTTTTTATAAAACAAATTTTATAGATTCCTGTGGCAAGTGAAAGCATTTATAGTAAGCTCTTACAAAGTACAAGTCACTATGCTAGTACCTCAGATGTAAAGTTAAAAAAACAAACCCTCCTTTACCACAAGGACAATATTCCTTGGGGTGCAAGTATAGAATGGAATGTGACATGTGCCTAAATAAAAGGAATAATGGGAGGGGGGTGGTGAAAGAATAAATCCAAAAAACCAAAACTGTATTCAAAATTTATGAGAAGGGAAAGAACTTTTAGCTGAGAGGAATCCTTTCTACCAGTTGAATTCTTAGTGTTTCAGAGCAATTAAATTCAGTTCATTCCCCTCATCTTCCTCCTCCTTTTTAACAGCAGGGTTCTTAACTGGGAGTCTGTGAACTTACTTTTAGGAACATTTTCATAACTATATTTCCTTTTATAATTGATCATTGATTTCCTTTTAAACCCTGTTTTATGCATTTAAAACATTATTTTAAGAAGTTCAAAGATTTTACCAGATTGCCAAGAGAGACCATGTCACAAAAAGATAATAAGACTCTCTTTTGTTTATATTGGTTATTATATATTGTTATGTAAATTAAGCAATTAAGCACCCTTCAACCTTATTTAAGCCTGCAGAGTAAGTTTACTGACCTCCTTGACTTTTTTTTTAAATCCCAAATAAAATCTCATCATTTACTGGAAGCTTTTTCCAATCCCTCTTAATTAACAGTGTCTTCCTTCCATTAATTATTTCCTATTTACCTTATATGTAGCTTCCTTTGCATATATTCATTTGTGAATTGCCTTCCCCATTAGACTGCAAACTTCTTGAAGGAAGAGACAATCTATTGCTTCCTTTTAAATGTTCTAGCCCTTAGCACCTAGTAGATGATTTATAAAACATTAGTGATTGATGAAATCAGTCTTACACTCAATAGTCAACAATTGACTAGTGGTGACTTAAGACAAGCTAATTGTTAAAGAATATTAGTTAATTAGCCATTTACTTATTTCTGAGAAAAGGGTGGGGAGGGGGATAGCTGGGTGAGTCAGTAGAGAACCAGAATATTTTTTGTGAGATTTGTTCTATTTAAGATATTATTTGAGAGCTTAATTCAAACTAGTTGGTAACTCATATGGTTTCTTGGGTCAGGATGGTAACCACAGCATTAACAAAACCAAGGGCCTGTAAAAACCAACATGGAACAGGAAATAAGGGATTTCAAATATGTTTGTTTGAAATATTTAGCAGTGGAACAGGTCTGCTCTATTTGGCTTAGAATTTTAAGTAGGTTTTTTTTTCCAGTCTAAATTACAGGAATAGTTTCTCTTAATCCTTTCCTAAATTTGTTGTGTTGGCATGTTCATATTTCTCAGGTGCAGGCTACAAAGGCAAGATCTAGAAATACAAGATCTGAGCCAATTCAGGGAATGATTTACCCTCATAGAGAAAATTCAAGCATCTGCTGCTAAGAACTGAAATACTTCTGGTATATTCTCCTTTGACAATGGACATTTTATCAAAGCACATAGGTGGAAGTAATAATTTGGCAATGACTTGCTCTTGTGACAGTTGGTAATACAATGTGCAGTCAGTGGGAAAACTTGTGATTCATTGGTTTTTAAGTTTTATGTCCACAAATAAAAAAAAGATTTATTTGCTAAAACTTCTAGCTATAACCTATACCCTGAAACCTATAGAATTCTCTGCACCACTTGCTACAGTTATGAGAAAATATTCTTGATCAGAAATCTTCATATAGTGGAAAAGGCATTGGAATGAGAATATGGAAACTAGATGTTAGTTGTAGGTCCAAAGACAAGCCACTTCAGTTAGGTGGCACCATACTGAACAACAGTGCACTGTGCCTGGAGAGTCAGGAAAGGTTGAGTCTGATTCTGGCCTCAGACACTTCCTAGCTGTGTATCCCTGAGCAAGTCACTTAACCTGTTTGCCTTAGTTTCCTCAAATGTAAAATGGGAATAATATAGCATCTTCCTCCCAAGATTGTTGAATCAAATGAAAAAAATATTCCCTGCTTACTCCAATATTCCATATTCTTTGATGCTATGAAGCCATGTAACCAATGGAGAGCTGATCTTACTGGAAATGCTTCTTGTTTTATTATTATTATTATTATTATTATTATTATTATTATTATTCATAGTACTTGTTCTTGACTTTAAGATATTTAACCCATTAAGGATTACATTGATTCCTATGCTTCCTAGTGATTTTAACAGAAATGGTGGTCCTAGTTTGTTGAAAAAAAATTTTGTCTATTGAGATAAACAAATGGTTTTTGTTGATTTTTTTATTGATAATGTTAATTATACTTTTAATTTTCCTAATTTTAAATCAGTCTTCCATATCTGGTATATATTCTATTTGGTTATGAGGTATGATCCTTGTAAAATATTGCTTTAGTCTCCTTGATGGTATTTTATTTAAAATTTTTGCATCCATATTCATTAGGGAAATGCCACTATAGTTTACTTTCTCCATTTATGCTCTTCCTGGTTAGGTATCAAAACTATATTAGTGTCATAGAAAGAATTTTCAAATAGTTTATAGTACTGGAATTGTTTTATAAATATTTGATAAAATTAATTTGTAAAATCATCTGCTGCTAGAAATTTTTTCTTTGAAAGCTTTTATATGGTTTGTTCAATTTCTTTTTCTAAGATAGGGTTATTCAAATATTCTATTTCCTCTTCCTATTTTTGTATTTATTATTTAGACTGTCAGCTTTATTGCCATGTAACTGGGCAAAGTGGCATCTACTTTAATTTCATTTTCATTTGTGATGCACTGACCTTTTTCATTTTTAATATTGATAATTTAACTTCTTTCTTAAACTAATCAGTGGTTTATCTATTTTATTGAACATTTTTATAGTTTTATTTGTTAGCCTAATAGTTTTTAATTTTCAATTTTTCCAATTTGAGTTTTGGATTTTTATTTTGGAATTTAATTAGGTATTTATAATTTGATCTTTTTCTAGTTTTTTTTAATTGCATGCCCAGTTCATTGCATAATCTTTCTCTCTTATTGATGTATCATTTAGATTTATAAATTTTCCCTAAAGAACTGCATTGACTACAGAAATAACTATGTTGTTTCACTGTTGCCATTATCTTTAATGAAAGTGTTAAATATTTCTATGATTTGGTCTTTGACTTGCTCATTTTTAGGATTTGTTTATTTAATTTCCAATTAATTTTTAATGTAGATCTGCAAGATCTTTTATTGAAGATAAATTTTATTGCATTATGGACCAGAAAGGATGTATTTAAGACTCTGCTTTTATAAATTTTGTTGTAATGCTTTTTTTGCTCTAATATTGGCAATTTTTGTTTTGAGAAAAATGTAAATTACTTTCTATTCCTATTCCATTTTTGCCAGAGTTCTATGATATTTAATTTTCCAAAATTCTATTTCTCTTTTTAAACTCATACTTTTTATGGTCAGATGTATCTAATTCTGAGAGGGGTAAACTGAGATTCTCTTCTAGTATAATTTTACTATTTTTCTTCCTGTTATTCATTTAACTTTTTCTTTAAAATGTGAATATTATGACATTTGATGCATATATGTTTAGCATTAATGATACTTTATTGTCCAAGATATTTTTTAACAAAATGTAGTTTACCTGTCTAGCTCTTTTAGATCTTTTATGCTTTTGCTTTGTTTGAGATCATGATTGCTATCCCTACCTCTTTTACATCACCTGAAGTATAACAGATTCTACTCAATACATTTAACTCTGTGTTTATCTTTCTCTTTAAAGTAATGTTCTGTAAGCAACATATTGTTGGATTCTGATTCTTAATCCATTCTAAAACTTGGTTGAGTTCATTATTTTCAAATTCACAGTTATGATTACTATATATTTTCCTCTATTCTCTCTCTCTCTCTCTCTCTCTCTCTCTTCCCCGACCCCATGTGTCCCTCCTTAAAAGTCTGTTTTGCTTCTGATCACTGTCTCCCTTAGTCTACCCTCCCTCTTATTACCTCCCCATTTTTCTTAATCCCTTCTGTCTTACTCCCTTGTTGGGTTTCTATAACTAATTTCTATACCTAATTGAATGTATGGATTTTTTTCCCCTTTGAACCTGTCAGGTGAGAGTGAGGGTCAAGAACTGTCCACTCTTTGTTTCTCTTTCCATTATAAATATGCTTCCTTGCATACCTCTTTTATGGATGATAATTTTTCTAATTCTTCATCTCCCCTCTTCCCATTTGTGCATTCCCTTTGTAACCCTTCTGTTCTTTTTCTCACTCAGACTTGTGCCTTCTGCTTATATAGACTGTTTCTAGATGCCCTAATAATGATGAAGTTCTTAGGTGTTATCTTCCCATTTAGGAATGTAAATAATCTAAGATTATTAAATGCTTTATGATTTCTCATGTTTACTTTTTTGTACTTCTCTCTTGTATCTTGTTTGAATGTCAAATTTTCTATTTGGCTCTAGACTTTTTTATCAGAAATTCTTGAAAGCCCTCTATTTTGGTAAATATCAGTTTTTTTATGGAGTATTATTCTTGATTGAAATCCTAGCTCCTTTACCTCACAGAATATTATATTTAAGTCTATTTTCAAAGACATTTTTTCCAATGAATTATTTCATATTATTTTCTATATTTCCATTTTTTGAGTTTATCTTACTGTGTCCTGATATCTCATGGAGTCATTCCATTTGTCCAATTCTAATTTTTAAGAAATTAATTTCATGAGTCAGGCTTTGTACTTCTTTTTCCATTTGACCAATTTTACTTTATTAAGGGGCTTTCAGTATTTTTTTGTATTATTTTTACTAAGCTTTTACATTTCTTTAAAATTTTCTTGCATTCCTCTCATTTCTTTTCCCAATATTACCTCTAGTTTTTTTTTGTTTGATTTCTAAAATTTTAGGCTCTTTTTAAATCTCTTTAGCTCTTCTAGGAATTCATTTTGGAATTGTGTTCAATCTGTATTTTACTTTGAGACTTTGCTTATAGTTTTCACATCATTTTCTTCTTCTGAGATAGTGTCTTGAGCTTCCATGACAACATGGTGGATTTATGTGTTTAGGTTCTTTTTTGTTGTTGTTTGTTCATTTTTCCATCATCTATCTTGACGCTGAACTTTATGTTAGTGTGGGCTTTGCTCATCTTGGTGGAAGGATTGTCACTGTCCCAAGCTGCAAGCTTTTTTCACTCTGCTGTTTTCATAGCTACTTCAGAGAATCTGTAAATTTTCAGCATCAGCAAGGAGAGATGTGGTATTTACTTCCCTGGTGTGCACCCTTGATTTATTACCATTACCATCAATAACATTATTCTCTCTGTCCTGGAATTGCAACCAAGGCTCTTGTTCCCTTGTGTCTAAAAGCATTCCTCTCCATCCTGGAACTCTGACCTTGAAACAGGGTAATGAGCAATGGAGTTACCAAGCAATACCTAGTCCTGTGCCTACAAAGAAGTCTCTTATGATTTCTTTCTGATCAGTTATCCAATTTCCTTACCATTGTCATTCATAAAAAATCTGAATCAGAAATAGCTTTAAAAGAAATTAATTAGGTTGTTTGGTAGGGAAGGAAAGGTCAGAGAAAGTTCCCTCCTTAGTCTTGCATAGGGTTTCAAAAAAGTGTACTAGTCTGAACAGCATGCAGTAATTTTGTAATGAGGGCAATTCCCAGGCAAGGTCCTTTGAGATGTAAACATGAACATTCAGATTTGGGGAATCTAAAACACAATCATTGGGTAGATTCAAGATAAGACTTTGATGGTAATCTTAGGCATTCCCAAGAGTCTTTCAGCTTCCCTGGGAGGTCTCTAACCTCTACATACAGTCAATTTTTAGATTAGACAAAATGAGACTAGGTGCAAACAAAATTAAGTTTTTCCAAGCAATAGATAGATAGATAGATAGATAGATAGATAGATAGATAGATAGATAGATAGATAGAAAGAAATTTCCCCACACTCTTTCTGGGTGGTGAAAGCTCTGAGAACTATTATTTCTATACCACTTCAGCCTCCAAGTCTCATAGTTGATCTTGTACCATGCTATGCTCTAGACTAGCTTCCCCCCATTGTCACAGATCTCTCCTTCTGACCACACTTAACTTGTCCTAGACTGGAAAACTCCACCTCTTTTGTTGGCTATACCACTGCAGAATTTATTTGATAGGTTTTTAAAGATATTTGGAGAAAAAGGTTGGGACAGTTTGACTGGAATACTCCTTCTACCCCCATAATCCTGGCTCTACCTTCATGAGATATTTATTTACACTTTCAGTACCATTCATATTCAACTTTAAAACAATTCTTATTAAGGAAAGCCTTGTGCTAGGCACTGAATAGGCAAAAATAAGGCTGGAGCTAATTTCACTCACATCTCCCAGAGAATGGCACCTTCTCATCAAGATGTAATCTTAGAGAATTAATTAAAGCACTGAGAAGTTAAGTAACTTACCCAGGATCACACAGACAATCTGGGGCAAAAGTGAGATTTGAATCCAAATATACTATTGTTATAGGGTGTTCTGCACTGATGATCTTTGTGATATCATAACTAATAATATTGTTGTTTGACCTTCATTTTAAAAATGATCTTCTGATATCGTGGGTGATGCCTTGACTTGTGTGTGAATTGGATTTAAGAGCACAAAGTTGTCAGTCTTACTTTCTCTCCCTGAGTCATTAAAATCCAACAGGAGGGCAAAATTCAGGACACCTGGCAGTGGCCCAG
Organism: Macrotis lagotis; assembly: GCF_037893015.1. Taxonomy (NCBI): domain Eukaryota; kingdom Metazoa; phylum Chordata; class Mammalia; order Peramelemorphia; family Peramelidae; genus Macrotis; species Macrotis lagotis. The sequence continues at coordinate 164,838,667 of NC_133661.1, read as the reverse complement.
GATGGCCTTGGTGTCTTCAATACCTGACTGAGCTCTAAGTGTTCCACAGTACTTGCTTCAGCTACCTTCATGATCATTGAAACAAATTGTTCTCATTTGCCCATTCTTCTGGGGAAATCTTCAAATGCTTAGGATAGACATCCCTTTAACTCATCTACTGGTTTGAAGCCTGGTCTCTATTTTTGTTTATTATGGAAATGAGACAGACTATCAAAATACATGAGTCCTAGAATAACCAACACAAAATTATGATGAAGTGTCTGGAATTTAAAAAGTATGTGACACAAAATTCCTACTTGTGGTGACAAGCATAAAACATTTAGAAAACAATTCAAAATCAAATATAGCCATGGCTTAAACTTTGTGAATAGAGTCACACATTCATAAAAGGGAGTTAAGTGGCATAGTGGATAGAGTGCCAGGCCTGGAGTCAGGAAGATCTGAATTCAAATTCAGCCTCAGATACTTATGTGACCCTGAGCAAGCCACTTAACTGTACCTTATCTGTAAAATAAACTGGAGAAGAAAATGGCAAATTACTCCAATATCATTGTCACAGAAACCTCCAAAGGGGTCACAAAGAGTCAGATACAACTGAAAATGACCAAACAACAAATTCATAAAGGAAGAGCTTAGTGTAAACAGAAGTAATCAAATAAAACAGGCTTGTAAAGAATTAGAATCATAAAATCTTTTCAGAGCTGGAAGTGCACATTTAAACACTAGGGGACATTCCTGGTCATTCACCTGATCTCATTAAGCATTAAGATCCAAGAACTGGCAATCCTATGCAAAATTATACCCAACCACTTTCAAGGAAAACACAAATCTCTTTTGATGGTTCTCAGAGATTATTTGTGACCTTTAGGTATTCCATTTTATGAGTGACAGTACTCATTTTATTAATCTAAGTTAGTGTCTGTGTGAATTTATCCAACTGGTCTCTTGGTTCAGTTTCCACCCCAATTGAATCTTCTTTTCTCATCTGCATTTCAATGGATTCCAATCAAATCATTTGAGTGGGGCATAATTGCTTCAATCACACAAGTATTTCTTCACCTATGGCCACTTAAAGAGCCAAGTGTATTTCTTTATTTATGGTCAATTAAACAGAAGGAATAGTATTTACCTTAATTTTTAAGAGCCATTGTCCCACATCCCCTCCTAGACACAGTAAGTAAAATTAGAAGCAACTTCAAATAGAGAGGTGCAGGACTATAACCCTTGCTCCAGATTTCTGAGAGATTGAAAGCTGGTTGGGTTTTTCTATTAAGTCCAAGAATATGGTGAGCCCTTCAGAGTGAGGAATTGGGGGAGGTTACTTAAGAAGATATGAACTGACCCAAGATCAAAAAAGGATTGAGTCAAACATTCCTTACTAATCAATAGTGGCATCATGACAGTGAGTAGCCATACACTTCAAGTGTGGGCTTAAAAGATCTAGTCTCAAAAAGCCAAAAGAAACCCCTACAAAACAAAACCCAGTCTGTAAGTATTCCTAAATTCAGAAGTTCGGAAAGTATAGGTCAGGCATTAAGTCAAAATAGAATACTTAATATCCCTATCCTAGAAAAAGAAATTAAGCAAACTATATATGATCTCCATAAGAAATTATCCTCAGGACCAGATGGATTTACACGTGAATACTACCAAACATTTGAAGAACAAAACTATTTAGAAAAATAGGCAAAAAGAAGAGTCTTACCAAATTCCTTTTATGACATAAATATGCTTTTGATACTTGAACCAGAAAAAGCAAAAATGAGGGGGTTATAGAGCAATTCTCCTAATAAATGCAAAAAAATTTAATAAAACACTAACAAGGAGATATGGAAATATATCCATATGATAATATACTATGAATGGATGAGACTGATACCAGGAATGCAGCCTGATTCAAAATTAGAAAAACTGTCAATAACAAATACAACAAAAATTATATGACTATGTCAACCATTGCAAAAAAAGTCTGTGACCAAAAACAATAATGGTTTTCAAAGAAGCAAAGTAACTAGAGACCAAATTGCCAACATTCATTGACTACATTCAAAGCTTTTATTATGTGGATCACAACAAATAATAACAAATCTTCAAAGAGAAGGGAGTACCAGATCAACTTATTTTTCCTCTGAGGAACCTATACATAAGTAAGAAGCTATAGTAAAATCGAAGATGGAACAACTAATTCATTTAAGATTGGGAAGGAGTACAACAAGGTTCTACATTTTCAATTCATTTATATTCTTGGACTCAAAGATCACTACAGATAGTTACCACAGCAATGAAATTAAATTCCTAGAGTCAAAGTTATGGCAAATCTGGAAAGCCCATTAAAAAACAAGGATATCACTTAGTCAACAAAGGTCTGCATAGGCAAAGCTATAGTTTTTCTACCAATAATGTATGTGAGAGTTGAGCTATAAGGAAAATTGAAAGCTAAAGAATCAGCACTTTCAAATTTTAGTACTAGAGAACACTTTTGAGAGTTCTTTGAATAGTAAGGAGATCAAATCAATAATTAAAGAAATAAATTTTGTCTATTCATTGGAAAAACAAATACTGAATCTGAAGTTTAAATTCTTTGACCACATAATAAGAAGATAGGACTCATTGGGGAACAAACTCTGATGCTGGGAAAGATTGAAGGCAAAGGGATAACTGGACAACAGAAGATGATCCAATAGAAAATGCTGTGGAAACAATGAATATAAATTTGGACAGACTTCAGGAGGTAATGGAGGACAGAGAGTCATAAGAGCGACTAAATAACAATCTAAAATAAAGAGCAAGCATTATCTATAATAAACTTGGTAGATTTTTCAAGAAGAAAAAAGAATGCAGCAAGGATATCCATTATTCCCACAATTATTCAATATTGTACTAGAAATGTGAACTATAACAATAAGGGGGAAATAAAATTGAAGGAATAAAAATAAGCAATAAGAAAACAAAACAATCACTTTGCTGATGATATGATGGTATACTTAAAGGATGATAGACATAAATCCTAGAAAGATTTAAAAACCTAGCTTAAACACTCATCTTCAGCAAAAACACTCAACTTCAGCAAAATATAATATATAAATCTTTCTTTTTTCTCTATATAAATCAGCATTTCCATATACTACCAAAAAAACTCAGCAGGAAAAAATAGAAAAAGAAGTCAAAATAACTGCATGCAGACAAGATAAAATACTGGGAGCTTACCTGACAGTATGAATCCACAATTATAAAACACTTCACATTAATAAAGACAATTCTAAATAATTGGGAAATATTAATTGCTCATATTAATTGGCTCATAGCCAATATAATAGAAATGGCAGTTTCTTTTAAACTATTTTACTTAGTGCCATACCAATCAAACTACTGAAAAATTATTTTATGAAGTTAGAAAGAAATATAATTCATCTGGAAAAAACAAAAATTCAAGAATATCAAGGGAATGAAATAAAAATATGTACAAGATAGAGAACCAGCAGTTATAGATTTTAAACTATCTTACAAGCACTAATCATCAAAATTCTGGTTCTGGCTAAGAAACAGAGTATTCGATTAATTTTACCATAGTAATTTAGTATTTGATAAATCCAAAGATCCAAACTTTTGGGATAAGAACTCAACTACATCTGTCAGATCTATGACTAAGGGGAAAGTTTGGGACCAAACAAAAGATGAAAAGGTTTTGGGGAAATAAAGTATATAATTTTGATAACATAAAATTAAAAAAAAACTTTTGTACGAACAAAACTAGTACAGCCAACACTAGGAATAAAGCAAATGGTGCAGGGGATTTATAGCAATTTTTTCTGACAAAGGTTTCATTTCTGAAATACATTGGAAACCAAGTAAAATTTGTAAAAACAAAAACCATTCTCTACTAAATGGTCAAAGGATAGGAACAAGCATTTATCACAAAAATGAGAGCCATTAATAGTTACATGAAAAAATGCTCTAAATAACTACTGAATAGAGAAACGAAAATTAAAATAACTGAGATACCAACTGATACCTATCATATTGACTAATATGACAGAAAAGAAATATAACAAATGCTGGAAGAGATTGTAAAACTTGAGACACTATATGCTATTAGTGGAGTTGTGAATTGTACTACCCAATTGTTCTGAAATGCAATGGGAATTATGGCCAAAGGGCCATAAAAATGTGCATTTCCTTTGACCAAACAATACCATTGGTAGATCTATATTCCAGAGAGATCAAAGAAAAGGGGAATAAAAGCCTATGTGTACAAAAAGAAAAAAGAAAACTTATAGAGCCTCTTATTGTGGCATCAAAGAATTAGAAATTGAGGAAATGCCTATCAGTTTAGGGATTGGTAAACAAACTGTGGCATATGATTGAACACTATTTTGCTATAAGAAATGATAATCAGGATTTCAGATATACCTTGGAAGATTTATATGAATTGATGCAATGTGAAGTGAACAGAACCAGGAGAGTGTTGTAGATAGTAAAAGAAATATTGTAAGGATGATCAACTGTAAAAAGTTAACAACTTTTGAGACAATGATTCAAAACAATTGCAAAAGGCCCATGATGAAAAATGCTATCCACCTCCAGAGAGAACTGATGAACTCAGAATACAGATTGAAGTATACATGTTTTTCTTTATTTTTATTTTATTATGTTAATGTTTTCTTTTGCAACCAGTAAGTATGGAAATATTATGTGGCTCCGCAAGAATAATTGTTATCAAATTGCTTTTCTTCTTTAAAAGAAAGGAAGGAGAAAATTTGGAAAAGTTTTTTTACATGTAGTTGGGAAATATTTAACAAAATAAATAAAAATTTTTAAGAAAAGTATTAGTAAAAACTGATGAGAAAGGATGAAAGGGACTCAATTTTGTTCCTGAATGGGAGAAAGAAAGAAAGGAAGAAAAGAAGAAAGGAAGAAAGGAAGAAAGGAAGAAAGGAAGAAAGGAAGAAAGAAAGAAAGAAAGAAAGAAAGAGAGAGAGAGAGAGAGAAAGAAAGAGAAAAAGGAAGAGAGGCAGGAGGGAGAAAGGAAGGGAAGAAGGAAGGGGAAAAGGGAGAGAGGAAAGGAGGAAGAGAGAAAGGGAGAGAATGAAAAAGAAACAAACAAACAAAAGAAAGAAAGGAAGGAAAAGGAAGAAAGGAATGCATGAATAAAGAAAGAAGAGAAGGAAGGAAGGAGAGGAAGGAGAGGAAGGAAGGAAGGAAGGAAGGAAGGAAGGAAGGAGAGGAAGGAAGGAAGGAGAGGAAGGAAGGAAGGAAGGAAGGAAGGAAGGAAGGAAGGAAGGAAGGAAGGAAGGAGAGAAAGGAAGGAAGGAGAGAAAGGAAGGAAGGAGAGAAAGGAAGGAAGGAGAGAAAGGAAGGAAGGAAAGAAGGAAGGAAGGAAGGAAGGAAGGAAGGAAGGAAGGAAGGAAGGAAGGAAGGAAGGGAGGAAGGGAGGGAGGGAGGGAGGGAGGAAGCACAGACATGAATGATTATTTGGTACAAGTGAGGAGACTAGCATGCCAGAAAGACAGTTCATGATGGGCAATAGCAGGAAATTTAAAGAGATCTCTATAGATTGTATAGATCCTGCAATCCTAGTATGATAGACTTGCAACTTGATCTGTTAGATGGCTGGGAGTCACTCTAGGTTCTTTATATAACAAGCAGCAAGTAATATTTCAGGGGATAGGAGATACAATTTTCATAAATCAAATTTGAAATCCCAAATTAGGAGTGATCTGGAGTAGGGGTGGGAGCCAAGGTGTGGAACTCCAGAGAACCCTGGTGGTTCAATTTTTACTAATTCTTTTCTTAAAGGAATTATCTGCAGAATTTGATGAGATTCTCTATAGGGAATGAAGGACAGTGACAATAAAAAACAGTTAATAAAGTAAATTACATTAAATCCATTTGTTTCTTATAAATCCCTTTTATTTTCTTCTCTGAAGGTTTTCTTTTGTTTTTGGTGGTTCTTAACAGAAATTTTCTAAGTAACCAAAGAAAACTAGATTTGAGTTTTTTTATTCAAAAAGGTCAGAATAATGAAATGAATGCTGAGTCTAAAAATAACCTTCAAATATACTAATAACTCAAAAAGAAAGAAATCATATGACAATTTTTGACATCAAATTGAATTTCATATAACAGAAAGCAAATGGAAGGATAGCTAAGGATCCAAAGGAAAAATTTAAAACCTAAATTTTATCTTGTACTGATGTAAGAATTTACAATCCCATGGGGAAAATAAATTTTGGCTTAGCAAATAAACTTTGAAACTTGAAATTTAAAGTTGAAAACAGTAATAGAGAAGTTAGTTCCCAGGACAGAAAGGATTTGTTCAAATTTACGAACCAATAAATATCTAAAAAGACATTGATAATAGAGACCTTAGTTTGCAATCCAAATGGAGGGTTTAGTGTAACAAAAATAAACATTCTTTTCCTCAGGTCATTTCTTTCCCTATTTCTCTGAGTCTCTCTCCCTCCCTCCCCTGCTTCTTCCTCTCTGTCTCCCTCTTTCCTTTCTCTGTTCCTCTTATTTTTACACATTCCTTTTTCCTTTGTCCCATCTTTCTTCTTCCCTTTTTCTTTTACTCTCAGCTTATATCTATCACTTTCTCCTTTTCTCCCCCATCTTTCACTCCTCATTGGTTCCCATCTCTGACTATGTCTTTCCAATCCCAAAAAAATTGTGTTATGCTGTTTCCCTTCTTTCTTTCTATAGATTTTTTTTCCTTTTGTTTTCTTTGTTTGAAAGGTTCAGGTCATTCATTCTATTTCTTCCACCTTTTGTCCAGTCTCCCCTTCTCTCTGCTCCTCCCCCCACCAAGAATTAGCCATATTAGAAAACTCAAAAATGTAAGTATCTATACATATATACAGAAGACATAGTCAGGAGGTAGTATGACCAGAATGCAGCACTTGAGATCAAGATGATCTGATTTCAAATTCAGCATCAGACACTCCCTACCTGGGGGTTCTTGAGCAAGCCATTTAACTTCTTTGTATCTAGATTTACTGATCCATAAAATTTGGATAATAGTACCTATTTCACAGGTTTGTTGTGAGGATCAAATGAGTTAAAATGTTAATATGTTTGGGGGCAAATCTTAAGGAGTTATATAAATGCTATTTCTGTGTGTGTGTGTGTTTGTGTGTGTGTGTGTGTGTGTGTGTGTGTGTGTGTGTGTGTGTGTGTGTACACTGCTTCATTGCTTACACTAAAGCCTTGATTGTGTCCACCAGAAGTTGTGGTGCATCAGATCATTGTACTTGCCTGTATGAGGACTGAGAAGCAATTGTTAGAACCAAAGAGGGAACAACTGGTTTAAGATTAGGAGTATGACAAGACTATATATTGTCCTGAGACCCAGACACCCTTAAGTCCTCATTGAAGAACTTTAGAATTGATTGTACAGCTTGGGAGACACAGGACCACTCAGCATGGCATGCCCTCTTCAGTGAGGGGGCTGCACTCTATGAGGAAGGCAGAATTGAAGCAGCTCAAAGAAAATGTGACATACATAAATTTAGAGTACCCACCCCAGGTGTTCACATGGTCTATTTGTGCCCAATTTGTGGTAGACAATTCCAAGTTCGTCTAATCAGCCACAATAGGACATACTGTAATTTGTCTCAAACGTAGTGATGTGATTTTGGTCTTCTTTGATAACAAAGGACAAGAACCAACCAAGCAACTAACCATTTATTTAACATATATGCAGAGTACATCATGAGAGACACCTGGCTGGATGATTAATAAAGCCAGAATTAAGATTGCCAAGAGAAATATCAGTATTCTCAGATTTGCAGATATACCTCTCTGATGGCATAAAGTGAATAAGAATAAAGAAACCTGATGGTGGTGGTGAAAGAAAAGAGTGTAAAAGTTTACTTGAAATTTAATATCTAAAAACTTGGATCCCTGGCAAATAAGAGAATATCAAATTTCATATTCTTGGGCTCAAAGATCACTGTAGATGGTGACTGCAGCCATGAAATTAAAAGACATTTTCTCCTTGGAAGGAAAGCTATGGCAAATATGCTCAGCATACTAAAAAATCATCACCTTGCCAACAAAAATCTGTATAGTCAAAACTATGGTTTTTCCTGTAGCAATGTATGTCTATGAGAGTTAGACAATAAGGAAAAGTTAGCACCACAAAATTAATATTTTCAATTGTTATGCTGGATAAAACATTTGAGAGTCCCTTGGACAACAAGGAGATGAAAACAGTCAATACTTAAAGAAATTCATTACTCACTGGAAGATCAAATACAACAGCTAGAGCTTAAATACTTTGGCCATAGAATGAGAAGATAGAATTCATTGGAAAAGACACTAATGCTAGGAAAAATTAAAGGGAAAAGGGCCAGCAGAGGATGAGGTGGATTTAGAGTCATGGAAACAACAAACACAATTGGACAGACTTCAAGCAGATAGTGGAAGATAGAAGGGTCTCTAGTGACCACAGGGTCATGAAGAGTCAGATACAACTGAACAACTGAAAAACATTACAAATATATTACAAAATATACACACACACACTTTCTGATTTAATTAAAATGTATTAAATTTCTAATTTATCAGATAGTTTGATACACATGTATGTTGACCAATTTATATTAGTTCTGGCAATTTTATTTTAAAAAATACCTTAAATCAAGTTTACTTTTTAAGCACAGTGATTCTTGGACTCATTGTTTTATCTCCTATAAGTGAGTAGTTCTTGATAGAGAATAATCTGTAACCAGGTATAGGCAGATAGACTTGAACAGAGCAAAAAACACTAGTATCACCAAATTTGGATCTCTTGGGGGATCCAAATTTTAGGATGTGAAAAAACTCCCCAGGAATTTGAACACTGTTATTGGGCCCCAGGCAAAACATATTAAAAACCTAGACAAAGTATCTTTGTACTCTGTATCTTAGTCAGCATCATGAGAAATGAAAAATTCATAATTATACTGATGGAATGCTTTATGTATCAAGATGATTTAACCAGAAGTTGTGGTGCAGTAAAAATGTGTTAGTTGAAATGGAAGAAACTTCTTGATTCTCTCTCTTCTTCCTTATGTTAGAACCCTCCAATCTGCTTTGCAAAAAAAAAGAATCAGTAAAGTTGGGTCCTTCCAGAGTGATGACTATTCTTTCATCTCTATGAGAATTAAAAAGCAGAATCTTGAAATGTGGAAATCCTTAGAAGTGACTTCAGATATCATTCCCCTTAAGGACAAAGACTGTCTTTTGCCCCCTTTTTGTATCCTTAGTGTTTAACATAGTGTCTGGCACACAGTAGACACTTACAAATCTTTATTGATTGATATAGTGCAGGTGTTACATAAAACAAGACTTCCTTCTACAATTGATGATATTCAATATTGCACTCCTTGAATTGAACTATGATTTCATTTCTGTGGATACAGTTAGCAATGGTATAGATTGTGACCCATCAAATAACTTCTCATCCTGGGTTACCTTTGTCAACATCCTCCATAGTGAACTATCCAATGTATTGGAGTCATCCTTTTAGGTTTCTTGACATTTTGTTAGCATAAATAAATCAAACTGTCTGCTATGGTGGGACCTAAGTTCTCTTGGTTTGTTTGTTGTCATCCCCATTCTTTCTACATGAGAATATATAAATCCATCACAATCTGGATAATGTTATCCTTCAGTTATTTGGTTTTTTCCCTACATCAAGTTAGTAGAATTCTTCTGAGTGATCTTATAGCTGTTATTTAGGAGGCTCTGCAATTTTCAGTTTTCCACAATCAGCATAATGTCATTCACAAATGATACTATAGAGAAAGTGTCACTATCAGAAATATCTTTTATTAGGACTCTTAATTTTATATAGTCTCTGATCATATCAACCATCTTTGCTGCTCCCTACTTAAGCCTCATTTGGCATTTTATTAGTAAGAGGGTTATCAAATGAAATCATTTGTTGTTGATTTTTTTTTAGTTTTTTTTGCAAGGCAAAGGGGGTTAAGTGGCTTGCCCAAGGCCACACAGCTAGGTAATTATTAAGTGTCTGAGGTCACATTTGAACTCAGGTTCTCCTGACTCCAGGGCAGGTGCTCTATCCACTGCACACCTAGCCCCCCTTGTTGTTGCTTTTATCAAAGAAACTCAACAGCAATCTCAACACACCCATGGGAGAAACCTTATTGCATGAAGTTTCAAAGTTTTTCTTTGCTCTACCAAATCAAGCACTTTTTCTAAAATTAACAAATAACAGGGACAATTGCAACTTCTATTCTAGATATACTTTGATCAATTATGTTACTCTCTGGTGGAGATCATTATTTATTAAAGTTTGCTTATTCCCTTCTTACATTTCCACCAATGATAACCTCAATATATTTGTAAATTTTTTTTAAAGATTGTTTACAGAGCAGAAATTAGGTTTAGGAGTTGGTCATTCATTTCTCCCCCAGGCACTCAGGACCTTTTGATCATGCCTCAGAAATAAATTCCCTCTTTTGGGAAGATCACCTTCCAGATTTGTGAACTTCAGAAATTCAATTGTTGTCCCTGTTGTCCCTCCTCTCAAAATCTCCATTTAAACTCCAGGTCATTCATCCATTCTTTTCTACCTGGTTGCAATCTGGAACTTCTGCACCGTACCTTTCTCCAGGTCTGCCTATTTTTCTAGTACAGCACAATATCTAGAACAATGCATGGACTATTGATACTCTTTCAATCACCTATGTTTTGGTGGTATTAACTTAGGATCTCTGATTTTGAATCAGAAGGGATCTTAAAGACCATCAAGTCCAATTCCTTCATTATAAGAACTAAGGTTCCAAGAGGTGAAGTTATTTCCCCTCATTCTAATGTCTAATGAAGAGTCTATAATGGGATTTAAACCAGGTCGTCATGATTCCCAAGTTTAGCAAACTAGTGGTGTCAAACTCAAATAGAAACTAGCTGCTAAACCATACATAAGAATATCTGTAGTAACATGCTGACTTAAAAAAACCCCACCAATTGCCAATATCTATGTTTTATATTTTTATTTATTTGTTAATTTGGTTCAGTTTTTCTTTACATTTAAACATACCCCTGCTATATGTTTGATAGCTCTACCATAAGCCATACTTCCAATCGTTCACTGTGTTCTCCACTTTCAGATACCAAAGTTCTCTTCTCATACTGAGGTTGTGACCTTGGATTTTGTAACATTATGTTTGCATAGTACAAGTGTTGGCAGGATCTAATATGCAGAATAGGTTTTAAGCAGAGAATACATGCCAGAATGTTTCCTATCCAAGGACCAGCCTAGATGACCTAGAGGGTCATCACCAAGAGACTGATCACTAGGTAATGAATTCTTTTGCCAGGACAACTCAGTCATATTAACTATATGCAAATATATACAAACATGCACAAATATATTGAATCTTATTAGTCTTTAATTAACAAATTACTGTCATATTTATGAAGTATTTATAAGTGTAGTTCACATGCAATTATTAAATATTTGTTGTATTTTACACCAGAGAGAGGTTTCATTAACTCAGAAAGTAGGGACAATACAACTTATGCCGCAATGATCCCCTGTACAGATACCATCATTAAGCTACTCTTCCAAATTTATTTCTCAGATGATATAATCTTACTTATGCCCTCTCTTCCTCACCATATTCACATATTTGATAACTTTAAGGGGGAAATAGCTTTACAAAATATATCTTCTGCCTTTTAAAACCCTGCTCCCCTCTCAAATGCATCTTATTAGGTAAAACAAAATAGAAAAGGTCACCATATTTCAGATCAATAGGACCCAGGGAAGTGACAAGGTCAAGGAGAGCATCAGAGAAGTTGGGATGAAAGATGAAGGGGTACAATCGCTACTTCTTTATTCTGCACCTGTGATAATTGCTGCAGCAGATACAAAAGGGGCCTCTGTTCTTAAAGAGTTTCACTTAAGAGACATGATGTGTACATCAAATAGCCAGAGAAGGATATAAGGTGATAATCTCTCATAAGGTGCCATATTATATAACACTGAACATAAATGCCATTGGAATTCAGTGAAGAAAAAAGGAATTGTTGAGTTTATTCATGAAAAAACTTTATGCCCTAAAAGAAGTAAAAATTTGGACAAGACAAAGAGAAAGGACAGAAACAATAGGAGCAGACACTCTATATAATTTTTTGGGATTTACAAAGAACTTTTAATGTATCATATCATTTGACTTCACAAATATTGGATACTATATCATGAAGACCTGTGTTCAAATGCTGCCACTTATTACCTGTGTTACCCTAGGCAAGTCATTTAACCACTTTTCCTCATCTGTCAAATGAGAGGGTTAGACAATGATCTCTAAGATCCCTCAGGGGGCAGCTAGGTGGCGCAGTGGATAAAGCACCGGTCCTGGAGTCAGGAGTACCTGGGTTCAAATTCAGTCTCAGACACGTAATAATTACCTAGCTGTGTGGCCTTGGGCAAGCCACTTAACCCCATTTGCCTTGCAACCCCCCCCCCAAAAAAAAGATCCCTCATAATTCTAATTTGATCTCCTACCCAGCTAGATTCAAAACTGGTCTTTGTGATTCTAGGTCCAATACTCTATCAGCTGAATGACCAAGAATGTAGAAGATGGGAAAAACTGTGCTGTGAGCAGGTAAATGAGGAGATTGATGTAGGGTGTTCCAGTCAAAATTGGGGCCTTTTCTTGAAGAGATCAGATAAAGCCAAGACTATGAGTATCTAGGCTTTATCTGATAGATAGGCAATATAAAAAAACATCCTATGACATCACATAATGGAATGGAATGATAGAATTTACACTTTGGGGAAATTGTATGTGGCACTGGTGTGGAGAATAGCTTAAAGGTAGGAAGTAACTTTCAGCCTAGATCATGACACTTGGTTTCTGAGTTGGTGAATTTGTTCTCAAAGATGGAACAGAAGAACCAGTATGTCTGGGCCTGGCTGGTCATAGTACCTGTTAGGCCCCTACTTTGTGGGGCTATTTCTATATCCAGGGACACCTGAAGGAAATATTCAATTTATTACATTAGCATCCTACTGAATGAAAGCAGATTTGGTTCCTTCCAGTCTTGCATTATATAATCCCTTGCTTTTTCTGAGAGGGAACAAAACTTTTAGTACTAAAATTAATGGACTCCCCACATGGATAAGAATATTCATAGCAGTTCTTTTGGTGACAGCAAAAAATGAGATTGAGGGGATGTCCATCAATTGGGGAATGGATGAACAAATTGTGGTATTTGAATGTAATGAAGTATTATTGTTCTATAAGAAATGATGAGCAAGATTTCAGAAAAAAACATGGGCTTACATGAACTCAAGCTGAGTAAAGTGAGCAGAACCAGGAGAACACTATATACTTTAACAGAAATATTGTGATGATCATCTGTGATAGGCTTATCTCATCTCAGCAATACAATGAACAATGACAATTCTAAAGGATTTGTGATAGAAAATATCATCCATGTTCAGAGAAAGAACAATGAAGAATGAGTGAAGATCAAAGCATACTATTTTCACTTTAAAAATTTTTTTTCCTTCTCTTGGTTTTCCTTTTGTTTTGATTCTTCTTTTATAGCATGACTGATACGAAAAAAATGTTTAACATGATTTTACTTATTTAATATGACCTATATTAGATTACTTGATATCTTGGGATGGGGGGAGGGAAGAGTAAGAGGGAGAAAACATTACAGAAATAAATGAAATAAATGTTGAAAATTATCTTTACATATAATTGGAAAATAAAAATGAAAATAATAGAAAATTTAAAAATAAAATGGGCTCCTATAAAGGAGTCAGAAGTTCTGATTGAGGACTGAAAAAAATAATAGTATAGCTTGATCTCTGATGAAGCTATAAAAAGGTAAAACTCAAGACTGTCTCAGAAGAAACTACACATCCAGTCCCTTTAATTATGGATAATTAAATCTCTGAAGTTTGCCTTGACCTCTTGCCTTGACACTGCCTCTTGCTCCCATCCCCAACATTTGTTAAAATTCTCTTTCTCCTAGAATTAGGTTTCTAATTTTATCTGTATGTATCCTGAGCACTTCAAAGGAATGCAAGTTCCTTAAGGACATAAATAAAATTTATAACAGTTGGACAAAGTAGAAGCATTATATAGTAAATCAAATGAGCCCTGAATTCAGAGTCTGAAAACCTGATTATAGTCTCTCTGCTATACTGCAAACTGTGTCCTCAGACAAATGGCTTCACCTCTCTAGGCCTCAGTTTTCTCAACAGTAGAATCAAAAGAAGATTCAATTCCAAGGATTCATCCAGCTCTAGAATTCTATGGTCTAATGAATTAGTGTATAGAGAGTGAATGATGAAATATTCATATTTATGAAATTGTCTAAAAGTTATTCATTTATCATCCCCTTTTCAATCAGCTAATGAGAGTAAAGGGAAATTTTATTTAGTGTTAATGTATCAGAGAATTTGTCCATTAAGATAAGTGACTTAATAATTAACCCTTATAAAGACTCCTACTTTATGTAATTTCTTACATGTTGCAGCAAGATGGTGCAGCGGATAAGAGTACTGGGCCTGGAATCAGGAAGACCTGAGTTCAATTTTGACCTCCAATATATATTGTTATGAAACTCTGGGCAAAATACTTAAATATATGCCTTGGTTTCCTCAACTATAAAATGTGGATAATAATAGCACTTCTCAATCAGGATCAAATGTGATAATATTTATAAAGTTCCTGGCATATAATAGATCTTCAATAAATTCATTTCCTTCCCATATGACAAATTCTACTAATTTTTTTGACAGACAAAAAAAATGGAAACTTATACAGGCTTCCATTTTGTTTCAAGATGGTAGAACAAATCCCAAATAAGTCATAATCTGTACATGTTTTGATATATATATGCTTTTCTGTGTTGCTTTGGTCAGAGGCAAAATCAGCCTTTCTTTGAAGTTATCCTTGAATAAACAAACAAAAAGACAAATACAGAATCCTAAGCGGTCCATTTAAAACAGAGACTTTGCTTCCTTTGGTCAACACATATTCTCTTAAGTAAATTCTCCCGGGACAAATGCTTGGATAAACAGCTTGTCTTTCTCTTTGTACCCATAAAATCAATAAGCCCAAATTACAAAGGACATCAGGGATTGTAATAGTCTATTCAATTCAACCAAAATAAAATTTATAGGATTTTTAATTATTTCCCAGTGAAGAACCACAGATGCAGAGAAAGAAGAGACCTTAAAGTCCCCCAATTCCTTTTCAGGAGATTCTACAATTCTTCCCTAGAATTATTGTCAGAAGTGACCAAATTCTGCTTAAGGTCTTGATAATTTTTGTCCATTTTGCTGTCAGATCATGCCAGCAATATGAGAACTGTTGTTATTTTCTCAGACCAACCTTGGATATTCTATTTTACCAGCATAGTTATAATTTTCACATTTTCATTGAGCAGTGGAAAGAAGACATAATTCTTAGTCATAGGAATCTGAATTTGAATTCTGCTTCTATCACATATTACTTTTATTACTTCTGTGACCTTAGGCAAGTGATTTGACCCATGTGGACCACAGCTTCGTCATTTTAAAATCAGGACATTGAACTAAATGATTTCCAATGTCTCTACCATCTCTAAGGCTATTATGGGTTCAGAGGCCTATTGAGAATTCATTATCACCTACAGATATTACTTTTTCCAAATCAAATTATAATTATGTCACACTTTATCCCCTTTTCAAATGATACCAAAGTATCATGCGATGCTAAATCTTTTCGTGAACCATTTATACTCCAATAAGCACACTCCCTCTAATTGTAATCAGAGCATCAAGCAAAGCAAAAATCTCTTCATGATATTACATGTCATCCCTCTAAGTATACTTTCTCCATCCTCTATAGTACTCCAACCATAGACCGATAACCCTCCTCAACCAAAGTATTAGATACACTCTCTCCCTCTGTCCCCTCTTTTAAAGTATGGATTAAGGCAAGATCTCCTCTATTTATGTCCAACCCTTCCAAGTATGCTCCCACCCTAGGCCCTATTGTACCTCAACCCTTCTTAACTAAAGTATCTAGTAAAGTTGCTTCTGATTTAATTATGTATGGAATTTCTAAGTACTCTAAGGTCTCTCTTAAGAACTTTAGAATTGAGTTTAAGGCCTGGGAGACACTGGCACATGACCTCCCAGCATAGGGTGTACTCATCAGAGAAAGAAAGCAAGGTAGAATTAAAGTAGCTCAAAGGAAAGTTTAGAGTAAACCACTCCAGGTGTTCTCCTGGTTGATTTGTGTCCTACATATGATATAGTAGTCTGAACTCCTATTGGTCTGATCAGCCATAGTCGGACACACCTACAGATGCTGTTTTTAAAATACAAATGTCTTTTACATTAATATAAAGGGCAAAGGGTGGGAGCATTGGTGGAAATTTGAGCAGCAACTTCTTTACATATACCATTTTAGGACAATAAAGTCTTATTTCATTCTTTCAATAAACATTCATTAAATACCTACAATGTCCCAGTGACTGTACTAAGTGCTGGGAAATAGACAAAGAGGCAAGAGATAGCTTTTGCCCTTAAAAACTTAGTTTAATGAAGGAGACAACATGTAAACAAATTTATACAAAGCATTGGAATTAAGAAGGGCTAGGGAAAGCTTCTAGGAGGTGAGGTTTTACTTGAAACTTAAAGGAAGCCATGGGACAGTTAAATGATGTCATGGATAGAGCACTGAGTTTGAAGTCAGGAAGATTCCTCTTCATGGATTCAACTATGATCTCAGACACTATTAGTTAAGTGACTCTGGTTCAAGTCACTTAATCCTGTTTGCCACAATTTCCTCATCTGTAAAATGAGCTAGGGAAAGAAATGGCAGAAAACTCCATTATCTCTACCAAGAAAACCCCAAATTTGATTATGAAGAGTAAGATATGATTAGAATGACTCAACAACAACAGCAGCAAGTTAGGGAGGTCAGTAGTTGAAGTAGATGACAAAGAGATTTACAGGTATGAGGGACATCTAGAGAATATGCTCGGACAAGAGAGAGTTGAGAGATGCAGTGCTGTATTGTGGAACTGCCAAGTTCTATTATTGAATAGAGAAGTGCAAATTAAAAAAACTCTGAAGTATCATCTCATACTTATCAGATTGACCAAAATGACAGAAAAGAAAAATTATCAATATTAGAGGCAATGTGGGAAAACTGGGGCACTGATGCATTGCTAGTGGAGTTGTGAACTGATTCTACCTTTCTGGAAAGTAATTTGGAACTAAATCCAGAGGGCAACCAAATTGTGCATTCCCTTTGATCCAGCAATACCATTATTATATCTGTATCAAGTAAAACCTCACTCATTTTTCTTTTCTGTCATTTTGGTCAATTTGATAACTCAATAATGATTTAGAGCATTTTTTTATATGACTATAGATGGTCAAAGGATGTGAACAGGCAATTTTTAGATGAACAGATCCTCTTAGATCCATGGATGACTGGCTTCTTGGCAGTTCCACAATACAGCACTGCATCTCTCAACTCTCTTGTCCGAGCATATTCTCTAGATGTCCCTCATACCTGTAAATCTCTTTGTCATCTACTTCAACTACTGACCTCCCTAACTTGCTGCTGTTGTTGTTGAGTCATTCTAATCATATCTAACTCTTCATAATCCCATTTGGGGTTTTCTTGGTAGAGATAATGGACTTTTCTGTCATTTCTTTGCCTAGCTCATTTTACAGATGAGGAAATTTTGGCAAACAGGATTAAGTGACTTGCCCAGAGTCACTTAACTAATAGTGTCTGAGCTGATAGTTGTTTTATGTTTTTTCCCTATTTTCCCCCTTTTTGTTCTGATTTTTCTTTTACAATATGATTAATATGGAAATATGTTTAGCATAATTATACATGTATAATCAACTTTAGAGTACTTGCTGTCAAGGGAGGGAGAGAGAAAAATGTGGAATTCAAAACTACAAAAAATGAATGTTAAAAACTAATATTTGAAAAAATAATTTTTCTTAAAAAAAAAGAGTATCTGTTGGGAGTAAGGTAGAAGTCTGAAAAGGAAGGAGGGATCTGGGTTATAAAGGGCTTTTTTCCAAATCCAGAATGCATTTTAACATATATCTAACCAGTAACTTTGTTTTATAAATCTAAAGCTAATATAAAATTATTATTTGTTAGTTTTCATTCAATTGTACAATTTCCTTGTGCCACACTGAAAAAAAATTATCCACTATTAAGAATGATCCAGAGGGGCAGCTAGGTGGCGCAGTGGATAGAGCACCTGCCCTGGAGTCAAGAGTACCTGAGTTCAAATCCGATCTCAGACACTTAATAATTACCTAGCTGTGTGTCCTTGAGCAAGCGGCTTAACCCCATTGCCTTGCAAAAACCTTTTTAAAAAAAGTGATCCAGATAGCTCTGTACATGTATAGTGGGAGCCACTGGAAGAGGATACTCCCCCTTTAGAGGAATAGAAGGATTACATTCCCAATGAAATCCTGAGAGAAGTAAATTCTTCCTCTCTGTTTTAAGTGTGGTGGATCCTTCTCTTAAAGATATGACAGAACTTTAGTGAAGAATCCTTTGGGAGAGAAAATACTTTTTTTTACCTAGTACTTTTCAACTTAACTCAATAACTGCTTTTTAAGTACTGGACTTTATCATAGGTGCTAGGAATATAAATACAAAGAATGAGTTTCAAGAAGCTTTTATTTAACAGAGTGAAAAACAAACAAAAATAAATAGCCCTCATTTCTCAGGTCTATTTTGACAAGAGACAGTGATAATAAAATGCTTAGCAAACTTTAAAGTGTTAGGTTATTGTTGTTCATCCTTCATTTTGAAGATATAGAATAATGTGTTGACTTAAGTGTAAACTGGATTTACATTTTTTAAGGGGTTTTTTTTGCAAGGCAAATGGGATTAAGTGGCTTGCCCAACTCCACACAGTTAGTAATGATTAAGTGTCTGAGGTCAGAATTGAACTCAGGTACTCTTGACTCCAGGGCCGGTGCTCTATCCACTGCACCACCTAGCCACCCCATAAACTGGATTTAAGTGAAGCAGAGTTGCACAAAATCATCAGCCTTACTCTCTTCAAAGACCAGTACAGGGCCAAAGTCAAGATGACTGGTGGTGTCTTTTCCCCAATCCTGGAAAGTTTGTGTGATTCCTCACCAAGTGCTCTGCAGCACCCTCTACAACTGCCTTCATGGTCCTTGGAAAAAAAAAATTGTTCTCATCTGCTGATTTGCTGGAGAGGTCTTCACATGCTTAGGGTAGACATCCCCCCCCAACTCACCAACAGATGTGAGGCCAGATCAGTTACCCTCAACTATTTTAGCATCTCTGCTGAAACAGTTTTAGCTGGGTGTGGCCATTGTGCTTACTATCACTTTCTGGAGCCACAGGGAACAGTAATTCTTGACATTCATCTTTTGTTCTCAAAGGGGAGAGAATTCTCAAAGAGGATAGTAGGTAGACCCAAAGAAAATTCCTAAATGATGAAAATCATTCAACCAAGGTAGTTTGGCACATCCTTTGCAATTTATAGAGTTCTGAGATATCAAGCAACTTGCATGGAGTCATATAATCAATTTGTCAGAGATGGGCCCTAACCTAGGTCTTTCTTCCTCCAAGGGCAACTGCCTATCAACAACAACAAAAACAAAAACAAGGACATTGCCAATACAAGTCTGTCTCTGATTATGATATAAGACTTACAACATTAATGCAGCTATCTAATCCATAATTAATAAAGTATATGATTTTTCCCCATTGATGATTATGAATTTGGAATAAACCTCTATACTGTGTAACTAACATTGTGTAGGGTTAAAGACGTTGTCCATGGTCATAGAATGGAACCAAGCTAAATGACACAGAATCGAATCCATGACCTTGTCTTTATTAATACAAGACTATGACTAGTTAAGTTAAATGTTTTTTGCTAAAGACTTACCATTCACAGTGATACAGCTATTTCTTAGGTCTAATTTTTTAGATTATCTTATACTCCACAACAACTTTCTTTTCCCCTCCAAAAACCAGGGAGAGCTCAAAGAAAATTGCCATCCTAATATAGGATCAAAGCATTCCCTTCCCTGAAAAACTGGCATAACTTAAGGGGAAGGACAACAGAATTTACAGCATAGTAATCTACCTCTCTTCCTACCTGGGTGCCTACTCTGATACGAATCCCTGCATACCTACAAATTCCTAGTCTTCACTCCTTCTGATCTTAGAGATAGTAATCAGGAACTACTAAAGTTGATTGAATAGGGGGAGTACCATGGCCAGGTCTGTGTTTTAGGACATCGCTTTGCCAATTGTGTGATTAGATTGAATAGGGGAGAGACTTAAAACATGGAAACCAATTAGTTGACTATTTCAATAATCTAGCCAAGCAGGATTGATGTCCAGAACTGTGCAGATGTCTGAAAGAAGAGACAGGAATGAATACAAGAGATTCTGTGTAGGTAGAAGTGACAAAGCTTAACAGGTGAGAAAATATGTGGGATGAGAGAAACTATGGAGTCAAGGTTGACTTTGATCATAAATGGCAGCAATGAATGGTGGTGTGTCCTCAGTGTCTCCTGAGTCGATATACCTTTTGGTAGCACTCCCAGGCTCTAATCTAGCTACAAACAGGTGCAACAATAAATCTTTTAAAGACTGGCATACTGTCATGAAATCTACATATAACCTAAAACAAATGAGTAAGTAACTAAAGTAGAGGAGAAATTGTATTGCAATAAAATCAAATAGCTAGTAAGCCAAAATGCCTTCTTTGTTTCTGGATCATCTTTTTTGAACTTATTGAACCTTCTCTTCCCTCCCTTCCCCTTCAGCTTTTATATGTTTTCCCCAGGAGAAAGTAAGCTCCTTGAGGGCAGGGACTGTCTTTTTGGCATATTTTTGTATTTTCAAAGTTTATTAAATACTTGCTAAATGACTGACTGCTACAGGTTAAGACTTGTTTTCTTCTCAGCCCCAAGGGATAGGGCTTTTTAAGAAGAAGCAGAAATACCATTAAGAAATCTTGATAGGAAAATACATTTTATAAAATAGATTAAAATGACAGATCATTGGCAACTTAATTTATTATCCAAACTGTTTTCCAGGTTACTTTAAGGACAATGTCTAATGTGCACATCTCCATAACCAAAGTCAGAACTTCCCAGTCCCCCAACTCCAGATCCAACATGCTTTCCTCTGAACCACACTGCCTCCTAGAATGATAAAGGGTCTCAGAGGACCAGTAGAATTTGGATAGATCAAAAGGAGATATTGTAAGTGTGTGTTTGATTTGGAGGGGAAAGGCAGCATGAGAGATGAGTGAATGACTGAAGCCAAGATTTGGAGAAAATGGATCAGTCTGGTTGTTGCAAAGAATTTTTGTTGAGGAAACAGATGAGTCAGAGCCTAGCATAGTAAAAGTTAATAAATGTTGAATTGAACTGAATGATATTCAGGAAGTAAAAGGGACCAGACTCTTCAAGGTCTCAGATGACAGGCTAAGGAGTATAAAAGACAATGTAAATGAGTTTTAGAGCAGTTAGGAAGTGCAATGGATAGAACCTGGACTTGGAGTTGGGAAGACTCATCTTTTGAGTGTTTAAATCTGCCCTCAGACACTGGCTGTATGATCCTGGACAAGTCACTTAATCTTGTTTGTCTCAGTTTCCTCATCTGTAAAACAAGTTGGAGAAGGATGTGGAAAAGCACACCAGAATCTTTGCCAAGAAAACTCTAAGTGGGATTATAAGGAGTCAGACAAAAGTAAACAACAACAACAAAAATGAGCTCTGCCATTAGAGCATGAGCTTCTGGAAGTCAGGCACTGTCCTTGACCTTTTTGTTTTCTTTTTTTTTTTTTTTGTATTCTCCAGCACTTAGCACAGTGTCTGAACATATAATGCCAGGTGTTTAAAAAATGTTTCTTGAGTTTACTTAACTGATTGGTAAAGAAGTTGTTGTTATAAGGGCAAAAAATGCTAAATAAAAGAATATAAGCACATTAATAGTGGTGGAACTATTCTGAAAAATCCTTTGAAATTATATTAAAATAGAGAAAATATTTGTAAGCAGCACTTTCAATCAGGAAATGATCAAACTGACTGTGGTATATGCATGTAATGGAATATTATTGTACCATAAGAAAGAAAGAAAGGAATGGATTCAGAGAAACCTAGCATATTTATATGAAGACTTATATGAGGTGATGTCAGCAAGTTAAAACACAAAGAAAAATTTCTACAAAGATCACAGTAATATAAAGGAAAATGACATTGACTGAGACTCTAATCAATGCAATCTAATCAAATGCAAATATAACTTTAGAGGACTTGATGATAAAGGAAACCTTCTAACTCTTGTTTAAAAGTGTTAGACAGTAGGTGTGAGATGACACATGCAATGGTGAGGGAAATTATCTTTCCAAAAGTTTTGTCTCTTTTTTTCCAAGTATTTAGTAGTAGGGCAAGGTCCCTGCCTCCTGCATTAAGTATTGTTTTTAAATATCCAAAGTGTTGCTTTCATATTTTTTGCTTAATAATACAAATTTATTATTAAGGAGGTTCTACTAGAGAAGGGTGATTCATTGGAGAAGTAAAGATATAAACAAATAGAACTTCTACAAAATTTAAAAGGCAAAAAAAAGAAAGCAATAGGAAGACCTTGAAGGCTCTTTGAAAACTGATGAGAGGTAGGGGTGCATGGAGTTTTAAGGGAAGACTATCACCTCTGGTGAGAGGATTGCTGAACCCTTTTTCAGTGGTATCTCTACCTTTGGTATCCATCTGCCATCCAATTCTCATCTGTGACTCCTAGAAGCTATAGCATGTGCAGCAGCCACACCTTAGTAAAAAAACATTTCAGTATGGGCTAAACCAAATTGAGGGTATCCAAAGACTTCAAACTCAACAATGAGTTAGTGGGGATGTCTACCCCAAGCATGTGAAAACTTGCCTGGTAGCTAGGCAGATACAACCAGTTTGTTTCAATAGACTCTAAGGCAATGGAAACCAGTACTGTGGAGTAATTATAGCTTGGTCAGACATTAAAGACAACAATGTCAATGACTGAATCCCAAATTAACATCAGTAATCTTGACTTTCATCTTGCCATCAGACCTTTATTTTAACTCTGTAAGGGAAAGTGAGGCTGATAGCTTTGAGCAATTTTTCCTAACTTAACTCCAATGTCAAAAGACATCCCCATGCCATTTTACCATTTTTGCCTACCTTGAAGTCCTGTGGCAATGGGCAAGTGACAAAGAAGCAGGTACAGATATACTGGGAGCTGCAGAGTCACAATCTAGCATACAGACAGCCCAAGACCATGGGTCATCTTCTCACTGGATTGAAGCAGTAAGGGAATTCAATGTTTGAGCATCATTTTTAAAAGACTGTATGGCTCACCTACTGCCATTAGAAAGGGACAAAAAACGTGCCCTAAAAATTATCAGCTTTACCTAATCTAACCTTGATCTGCTTACTTCAGTAGGCAGGGACCCTACCCTACTATCAAAATACACACAAAAAGGGACAAAAATTTTGGGGAAAATTATTCCACTCTATTGATTCTTGGACTGTGTGCACAATTATGAACAACATGAAATCCAAAAGACCTGAAAGACAAATAGCTCTCAATGCTTGAGAATTCAGCAGATATCACATTCAAATGCCAACCTTGAGTGAAACAAGTCTGGCAAATGAAGATCCAAAATATCAAAGTCAGAGCTGGATACAACTTTTTCTGGAGTGATAGCTGTGATGAGGAATACTATGAAGTTGACTTAGATTTCACAATCAAATATAATCTAGTCAACAAGCTCCTATACTTCCCAAAAGGAACAACAGACTCAAGGCAATGCAGGAAAGTACCACACCACTGTTATCAGTGTGTATGCTCCCACCACCATAAATCTTGATATGGTTAAAGAAAAGTTTTGTGATGCAAAGATCCTCATCAACAAGGTGTCAACAGAGGACAAGCTCATAATTCTGGGTGACTTCAGTGCCCAAATAGAATAGGCACAAACAATCAGACATAGCAGAGTTTTTGAGAGGAACAGTGTTGGAAACAGCAACAGCAATGGTCATTTACCACTGAATACTCTTGGGTCTCATGACCTTCTCATCTCCATTTACCTAAGTGCAATAAAATTTCATGGATGCACTCCTGAAACAAATATTGGCATTTAATAGACTATGTCACTGTAAAATGAAGAGACATCAGGATGGGAGAGGCATGAAGGTGACATGTGGTTCAGAGTGTTGTACTGATCAGAGACTTATCCTCTTGAAGCTAAATATTTACATTCAACAAAAAACAGTATCCCCAAGGCAAGAAAACTATCTAAAGAATTAATATCAATGAATTAGAGTGCTTCTCCAAGAGGGAACAGTTTGTTGCTAACATGTAGGGAAAGCTAAACCAATGCAGAGTTTGCAATTGTGGAACAGAAAAGGAGTGGACAGCTTTCAAAGATTTAGTGTATAGCACAGCTTTTACTTCTCCTGAGACAGAACATTCATAAATATCAAAACTGTTTTGACAAAAATGGGGAAATTCAGAAGCTGCTAAGTAAAAAATACAGGATAGCTCATCCATCTCCAAGAAGGTGGTAAAAGAGAGTACAAGCAAAATTTAAAGATGCAGAATTCCTGGATCAGTAAGAAGGCAGATAAAATTTGTTTTTATGCTGAAAGTAACAATTCAAAGTACTTTTATGATATCCTGAAAGCTATTTAAGGGCCAAAGACCACAGGATCAGCTTCTCACTGGATTGAAGCAGTAAGGGAATTCAGAAATATTTGAGCAGTCTTTAAAAAAAACTGTATGGCTCACCCACTGCCATTAGAAAGGGGCAAAAAGTGTGCCCTAAAAATTGTCTGCTTCACCTAATCTAACCTTGATCTGCTTACTTCAGTAAGTAGGGACCTACCCTCAGTTATTCAGTGCTGATGGAGCTACATTGATTAATGATAAGGACAGGATCTTTGAGAGATGTGCTGAACACATCCATAGAGCTCTCAACAGACCATCATCAATCAGTAATAAAAACAGTGACCGCTTAACTCAGATTGAAGTCAATCCCTCACTAGTCAAACTTGTAACTTAAGAAAAGGTTTTGAATGCCATTAGGCTCCACTTGTGTGGCAAAGCACCTGGTGCTAATTCTATTCCAGATGAGATTTATAAGACAGAGGGTTTACTGCTCATACAAAAGCATAACAAAAATCCTTCAGGTTATATGGCAAGAGGAGGTCACCCTCCAGAAAAGGATACCTCTATTGTCTATCTCTATAAAGGTAAAGGAAATAGATGTCCTGTGACAATCACAGTTAGAGAGGCAGGATCTATTCAGACGCTACTGGCCAAGATTCTTGCCAGAGTCCTCCTTAATAGGCTAATCCTTCACCTGGAAGATGGTCATCTACCTGAGAGTTGGTGTGGCTTCAGTAAGAGTTGAACGGTTGATATGGTGTTTGTTGCCCAACAACTTCAGGAGAAATACCAGGAGCAGAACAGAGTATATAACACTTGTAGATCTGACTAAGACCTCTAAGACTGTCAGTTGGGAGGGCTTGTGGAAGTTCATGGTTAAATTTGGTTGCTCAGAGAAGTACATTACTATTGCACACCTGTCTCATGATGGCATGCTTACACAGGTTCTAGATAAATGGACAATACTCTCACCCTTTCCAGACTTTTCTCAGTCACCATGGACTACAGCAGGGTTGTATGCTTGTTCTCATACATTTCATCCATGTTGTCAGATATATTCCTTAAGGATGAGAACAGTATCAAGGTCAGTTACTGCACTGATAGTGACTTATTTAACTTGAAAAGTCTACAAGTCAAGACTCAAGTAGAGGAAGAGTTTCTGCCTGACTTTGTTTGCAGAAGTCTGTGTACTCAATTCAGCCTCTGAGTCTGAGATGTAATGCTATGGTTTGATTCTCTGTCCCTTATGTTAATTTGGACATGACAATTATTACTAAGAGAAGTTCACCACCAGCCAGCACTACGCCATCCATATATGGAATCACTAGTTCATGCAAATGGAGAAATTTTGAATACTGTGAATAAGTTCATCTATGTTGGCAGTTTACTTTTCAGGGTTATACACATAGATGATAAAAGTGATGTACACATTGTCAGAGAGTTAGTTCAATTTTGGGGAGGCTCCAAAATAAGTGTGAAAGAAAAGAAGTATTAAACTGCCTACAAAACTGACTCTTCAGAGCTGTTATGCTGACCTCAATATTTATGTCTGTGAAACCTGGACAGTACCATTTGAATTGCCTTGGGAAGACTCTGAAGAGCACCTGGTGAAATAAAGTAATGGACACTGAGGTCTTTTGTTTGACTCACTGTTTAGCTTTCAACCTCTTTTGTAGAGAGTGTAACTCTAATGTACAGGTCTCATAGCTCAAGTGACAAAAGTACTTTTTGTCTAAAAGACTAATTTACAGAGAACTCACACAAGGCTTTTGCTCACATGGAGGGCAGAAGATGCAGTATAAGGACATTCTCAAGGTCTCCATGAAAAACTTTGGAATTGTGAAATATGGGAGTCAATATGACGTGCCCACATAAAAGAAATTACTGTGCTCTTTGAAAAAAAGCAGAAATGCAATAGCTCAAAAGAAATGTAAAAAGTGCAAATTTAGAGACATCCCCATTCCAAGTGTTCTTATGGACTCCTTGTACCCAATCTAAGATAGAATTCTTATTGGTCTATTCAGTCACAATTGGACACACTGTACCTTGACCCCAACATGGTGATGTCTTTTTGGTCATTTTCAAGTATGAATTAATGATAGGATGAAAGTAGTATTTTAAGACATTTTATTTTGAATTTATTTGTTTGCATCATCTTCATTGTATTGCATGTTAATTGAGTGCAGGAATTGTCTTTTGTCTTTCTTTGTATCCTCAGCTCTTAGCATAGTACCTAAACATAGTAGGTGCTTAATTTTATTGATTAATTATTTAACATGTGTAGAATTAATTAGAGAACCACACAAGAGGCAAGGTTATCAATTATGAGGTGCTTTCAGTCAACTGATTGTAAGACGGTAAAGATGCAGGATGTGAAGTGATAAATCTCTGTTTCAACAAAGGGAATAAAAAGAAAGGATGGTTTTGAGACCAATATAAAGAGAGATAATTTCTACCATCAGGAGAAATTGTTGGGGAAGAACATGATACTTCTGCAGTTATATTAAGAACAATATCCCAATTTTAGAGCTGAAATGGACCTTAGACCTCATGCAGTCCAGCCCCCTCACTTTGCACAAGCAGCAGCTGAGGCCCACAAAAGTTAAGTGACTTGATTAAAATCAGAGAGGCAGCAGATAGAAGTGAGGATTTGAACCTGGGTTCTCTGACTTCAAGTGCTCGCTCTTCATATTTCCTATGATACCTAGTAGTGACTGATTTCTTCAAAGCTAGGACAGCAATGTGGAAATTATGGCAAGTGCTAACCAACAAAAAAGAGCTGGGATCTGAGAAGCAGCAGAGGCCCATTGCTGAAAGGCTGAACAAGAGGATATATGCCTTTTGTGACCTCGGCAATTTAGGACACCATCTGTTAAGGGTATGGAAGAGCTATAATTTGCAAAGTAAGGGTAGTCACATCAATTAAATCAGAGATTATTATTATTTCCAAAGATCTCCTGAAATATTTGAGGCATAGTGAGAATATATACTGTAGCATTTACTAGGTAGGGATACACCCAATTTAAAAGTATTCATGAAGTACTCATGATATATCCAATATTGCCATGGTTGCTGTGGGCATTAATAGAACACTGTTCTCAGTGACCAATTCAAGACAGCGTGGTGGAAAGATTCCATGATTTAGAATAAAGGGAACTGTATTCAAAAATCTGGCAGTGGCAACTGACATTGGCACCACCTCTGGGGCTTTGGGTAGTTAGATCCAACAAATATTAAATACTTGCAGTGCTCTAAGTCCTATGCTAGTTGACGGAACATTTCCTTTTTTTTCCTAAGAGTTCAGTCTGTTCTGGGGGCGGGGGGGCATATATACTATGATAAGGAAATTCAAGAGGGATAAAGTGCAAATAGGGGGAATCAGCAAAGTCTTCACAGTGGAAGTGGCTCCTAAGCAGTGCTTTGAAAGAATCTGGGGATTCTGGAAGACAGAATTGAGTCATTCATCCATTGTTCATTCATTCAATCATCCATTCATCAACAAGCTTTTATCAGGTATCTATTATCTGCAGGAATAAAAGACAAAAGTTAAATAGTCCCTGCCTTCAAGGAGCTTACATTCTATTTATCCAGCTTTTCCATCCCCATGGTTACCATTGTAGTGCAAGCCTTCATTCCAGGAATTCAACCATACTGAGGAACTAAGGGTTTCTCTATCAGCTATTCACATTTTCATAAACTCTATTTCTGTGGCTTTATGGGATCAAATTATCTACATATTATCCTACCTCACTACCTTATTACCTTCTGTCTGTCTGGTTCAATAACTTATTAATTGATCTCCACATTTTCAATATCTTCTCCTATTCAGTTCATTTTATACACTACTGACAAAACAATCTCCCTAAATCACAACCCTAATCATGCCTTTCCCCTATTTCAAAACTGGTATGTTGCCTCATTAAAGTATAAACTTTTCATACAAGAATATACAAGGTTTTCCATGAGCTAATATTAATTTACCTTTTTAATCTTATTTCCTTCTGTACAATGGAAAGATAACTTTTATATTGTACATCCAGGTCTAATTCAGAGAATCAGACTCCTGGTTCTGCCACTTACTACCTTTGAGATCTTTACCTCCTAGAGTTTCAGCTTCCTCATCTATGAAAGAAGGTGATTGAACTAGATGAGCCTTCTTCCATCTCTAAATTCACAATTCTCTGACCCTTTGATATATCCAAACCAGAATACTTAAGATTCCCCAAATGAAACCTGCTACTAATACATACAATGATAATAACACTAATTATGAAAATAATTAATACATATAGCACCTACAATCTGCTAGGCATTATGCTAAGCACTTTGAAAATGTCTCATTTGATACAATAATCCTGAGAAGTACTGTTTTTATTATCATTTTACAAATGAACAAATTGAGACAATAAAGAGGTCAAGTGACTTGTCAGACACTAAGTATATGAAGCTGTGTTTGAATTCAGGTCTTCTGCCTCCAGAACTACTGCTCTCTCCATTATGCCATCTAACTGCCTCCAGGCAATTTAATATTAATCTTTTATACATTGTATTTATACTTTTAATGTTCATATTGTCTCTGGTGCTTCCTAGATTTGTGACTCTCTTCAAATCTTTTGAAATCTTTTTGCCTCAGTCTCTTCAACTGTAAAACCAGTTAAATAATATCTGCCTCATAGGATTGCAGTAAGAAAAGCAACAAAAAGTAAAAAAATAAAATAAAGTGGAAAAATTCTGGAAGTGAATAGCATTTTTTTCATTTTGAATCCTTTAAAACTGTCATGCTTCTTTTGTATCGATTGATCTTAGTTCTTTGTAGCTAAGTTTTTCATAGTTGATTATCTTTACTATGTTGTTATTGGACACAATGTTCTTCCAGTTCTGCTCATTTCACTTTATGCTAGCTCATCTGTCTTCCCAGGTTTTTCTAAAACCATCTCCTTTCTCCTTTCTTAAAGGACAATAGTATTACATCACAATCATGACTTGTTCAGACATTCCTCGATAAATGGACATCCCTTCAGTTTCCAATTCTTTTACCACCACATACAAAGAGCTGCTATAAATATTTTTGTACAAATGGGTACTGTTCCTTTTAATTTGATCTCTTTAGGATACAGGCCTAGTGTGGAATTGCTGGGTCAGAGGGTATGCACAGTTTTGGGGGTTTTTTTGCTTAGCCCTTTAAGCAAAGAATACTACTTGAAATCTTGTCCATCCTTTATGGTTAGATTCAATACTAACATCTTTTATGAAAATTGCCCAGATTTCTAGTTGCTAGAAGTAACCTATCCCTCTATTTACTCCTGTTGTCTCTTTTTTATAGTTCTCCAATTTCTGCACTGTATTATAGACACACACACACACACACACACACACACACACACACACACACAAACACACACACACATATATATTCTTCCATTATTCTATAGCTGCCTTTAAGAGATTGTCCAATGTTATTGTTCAGTCTTTTTTCAGTTAGATACAACTCTTCATGATCCTATTTAGGGGGTCACAAAAAAACTGTTCTCTGACAAAAGTACTGTCCTGAGATATCAATAAATAAAAGAATAAGTGTTCACTTGTTTTCAACTTGTGTTGACCCAATTTGGGGGTTTTCTTGGGAAGGATACTAGAGTGTTTTTCCATTTTCTTTCCATTTTACAGATGAGGAAATTGAGGCAAATAGGGTTTAGTGACATGCCCACACAGCTAGTATCTGACCCCACTTGGAGGTTATTTTTTTTAGCAAAGATGCTGGAATGGTTTGCCATTTCCTTTTCTAGTTCATTTTACAGATAAGGAAATTGAGGAAATGAGGTTAAATAACTTATCCAGTAACTTATCCAATCTAGAAAGTATCGGAGAACAGATTTGAACTAAGGAAAGGAGTCTTTTTGGCTTCAGATCCAGTATTCTATTCACTTCACCACCTACCTGCCCACTCTGACAAATATGCCTTTGTAATTCATCTACTTCATCTCATAGACAGCATCTTGTGCAGTGAATCTACATGTAGTAGGTTCCTTTTGTATGTCGAATACATGTATAAATACAAAAATAGAAGACTAGGAGTTGAAAGAGATCTAACTACTAACCTTTCAATCATGAATTAGCAAGTAAAAAGTCAGTGGGGGGGGGAAGGAATTTTGTTATCTATAGACATCCCCATCATCCTTATTCTCTCATGAACTCTTAGATTTTTGTGATTGATTTCGAAGTTTAAGTGTATTTGTTTAGGTGTTAGGATGGTGAAAACAAGAAGGGAGAGAAGAAATAAGCATTTTTATAGGATCAACTCTATACTAACTTTGCTATATGCTTTTTAAAAAAATACATTATAATTTGATCCTCACAAACAACACTGTGAGGTAAATGTTGTTATACTCATTTTAAAGTTAAGAAAATAGTCAAGAGAGGTTAAGTGACTTGCCCAGATTATTCAGCTAATGAGGCTTCATTTATCTACCTGATTCCAGGTCCACATCTCTTTTCACTATGAACTACTGCCTAGTGAAGGAAATTGAAAGGAAACTTTTTTCTTGTTGATAGGGAAAAAAAGTAAATATCTCCATTACAATCTAGCTGACCTCTTTATTCATACTCACAATATTAAATAACTAATAATTATAACTAGAAAATATGTAGGGCTTTAAAGTTTGCAAGGCACATATTATATATATATGTGTGTGTGTGTGTGTGTATATATATATATTATATATATATAATAACATTTGAGTTCCATAAACAATTATAAGAAACAAGTAGTATAAACATTACTTTTTCCTATCTCAAAAATGAGGAAACTAAAGCACAAAAACTTGCCTGTGGTAAAACATTTCTAATTCATTTTTGTGATTCAAGTCTAGTGGTACTCTGGCTCACTAAACTATCACATATAGAACAGACCTAGGAGGTATTTGTTGCACTTCACAGTTCTGAAGACTTCTTGTAAGCAGAATAAGTCCATTGTTTCTATAGACTATTCATTAATTTTCTCCCCTCCATTAGAAAGGCCTTCCTTCCAACTTGCCCCCCCTCCCTGGAAGCTAATGACTGATGACCCCCTGCAGAGCTAAGACAGGGATGGAAAAAAGCCAGTAACAGCTTGGGAGGGTTGAGAGGCCTAACACAATTTCAATACTAGGTTCTGTGCCTTTATATAAAGTCTTAGATACAGCTCAGGTTCTTAGATATGAGTGGATTCTATTTCTTCAACTTCATGAACCACTGCAATACATATTGAGTTTGGAAACAAAACCTTTAGTACTTGATAAGACTAGGAGTGAGCTCTAAATAATGGTCTGCCAGTTAATTTTGTTGTGTCCAAGAATAATTAGAATTCATTCTTAACAAAAACTTTTCTGAATTGTTACCACATAGACCACATTTGTCTTTTGTTTTCTTCCCTCTATTTTTTTCATTTAAATATAATTCTTCAGATTCAGTAAGCAACCATCACTATAGAAATGGCTATAACAATATAGTCCCTTCTTATTGGATCCAAAGGCTCCTTTGTAAATAGGAAGGCAGTCTGAAAAAAAACTTACATTTTTAACTGGGAAGTTTACTGGAAAGAACATTTAATTGATCCAACAATTTGAAGAGATAACAAGATATTACCTATCCAAATTATCTCAGATATCTGTCTAGTATATCAGTTCCTGTGGCTTCATTACCTGAACCTGGACAAGGTAAATCTTTCAGGATTTTATTTATTTTTTTAATTTTATTTCATTCCTTTCTGAATTTCTCCATCTACAAACAGGTTTAGATGATCCTAGATAATCTCAGTAAAGTTAAAGTGACTGAATCAATATTGGAAGAAGACCAAAAAAAAAGGACTATAAACTTCTAGAAGTGTGAATCCATGTTTTTCCAATGTATGTTTTCTAGGTTTGATCAAAAAAGTATGTTTGATATATATATATATATATATATATATATATATATATATATATATATATATGTATACACACTTTGGATTTTACAATTCCAAACCACACCCCAGTCACTTACTTCAGAACAGGAAAAATTTAGAAGGCAGTAATTGTGTAATATGTAAATCTCCTCTGGACTCAAGCCCGTAGGCTGTGGTTTGGCAAGACATCCCGGATAACATCTCTTCTCATCTCCTGAAAAAAAAAGACAGCAAAAAAGTACCTTGAAAATAAAGGTAATGATTAATCCATTGGGCTCAAAAGGAATCAACTTTGAGAATTGAGGTTCCAACTTGCGAATATAAACAAAGAGTTGAAAACAGGTGATGGAAAACCTCACCAGATGAAGTAGGAGGTCACTTTGAGTCTCTGAGTCCAGGTTTGTATAGTCAGAGAATTTTGTGGGCTATCTTCATGGATCTGTAAGCAGATGTCAAAATCTCAAGATTCCAAGTGTCTGTGAAGTCATAGAACTCCAGAGGCTGCAAGGATCATCTTTCTAACCTTAACTGAGGAGAATTACCTGAACTGGCCAGTGTCAACTGAACTCTGACTGAAAAGCCTGACCCACTTTTTCTACAGCCTGTAACTATAAGAAGCAGAATATGAACAGAAAGGAGAAAAAAACCTTCAAAGACAAATTAATCTTGAAGAACACCTTGGCCAAAGAAATGATCGCAGAATTTGTGGGGACATTCATGTTGATTGTAAGTGTAATTTGATTTCCCTGTATTTTCTAATCCAAGAATGCTTCTGATCTGTAAGGTTTTTTTTTCTCTCCTCGCCTTTGGCTAGATCATAACCATAATGCAAGGGTCTCTTTCATATTGCTAAAAGAAAATATCAGATTACAGCTATGCAATTATTATTAAGCTACATTTTCTAAGTACTGTGTTATCTCAACACAACCTAATGGGAAAGTTTTAATGCCTGGTTAATTGATAATGAAAGAATAATAATCTTTTCTATATCACTTCAATGTTTGCCCAGATCTTTAAACATGCTATTAAATTTGATATTCTCATGAATGATTTATTTTGGATGATATAGACTGGCTTCTGTAGTAAAAAGGGAACTTACGTGAAATAGTTACAGATAATCAATAAAAAGGGATGGCTGCAATATCCTGTCACAGTTAAGCAAGACCTTGGCAGTGATTGTATTTGACAGATTAGTAGCTGGGTAATGAAAAAGATACAGTGCATTAAGTAGAAATTGAATAGGATACTAAATAATTGTACCCAGATAATTATTTTCCTTTCCATTGTCAAAGTCCATTTTATTTACTTTTTGGACTCAAGTTCTCTTATCCAAGAATTATTAATTCAACAACTCATTATGTTTTCTAACCATAACTGAGAGCAATTTCTAAGAATTCATAAGATTAATTTCTTAACCTTAGAGGACTTGAGTGAATATTGGAGGAATATTCTGAAAATCCACCACTTAAGTGACTCTTGCTTTTGGGTTTCCTTCATCACTGTTTATTCCTATAAAAAAAAATCTCATACTTTCCAGATTCTTGATAAATCCAATCTATTCATAGGCAGAGCAAGATAATATTTGAGCGTTCAATTTCAATAACAAATTGAGCATACATTTCTAAATTAAAACCTTGATATTTAAAGAAAAAATAAAGCTCATTGTAAGATTTTTAACAAGTAAAAACAATTTCTAGTTCTATTTCAAATATTGAAGATATTTAACATTTTTCATTTAACATTTTTAACATATTTAACATTTAACATTTTTCAGATTCTGAAAGAGCCTTCTATGAGATCTATACATTATCCTTTGATATCAACTCCATTTTATTCTATTTCAATTTATTCTATTTCTATTCTATTTATTCTATTTTGATTCCATTGAGTGCCTATTCCAGTGCAGCACACTGGAATCTTTTTTTAAAGGTAGAATGGCAGCTAGATCAGTCATGAAAATGTTGAACTGGAGAAAAATAAATTAACAAAGTAATAAGATCAATGATTTAGAGCTGGAAGGAATCTTTAAAGATTATCCTGTCTAACTCCATAGTTACAAAGTGGGTCTAGAGACGGGAAGGGACTTATCTAAGGTGGGGAGATCTTCAGAGCTCCTTCTGATTTCCAAAATATTCCATTATTCTTTTTTTGCTAAATTGGCCCCAAAATGGAACTTTGGTCCTCATCTCCTAGGTTATACCTAAAGCATTGTCTTCAGCAGCTATGAAAATCCTCTCTTGAAGTGGTGGGGAGAAGAACTGGTAAGGGTTCCCCAGATTCTTGGTATCAAGAATTGGTATTTCCTGAAGAATAGAACATTGTAAGTACATGTAAGATGGAATGGTTATGCTGTTTTATTTTCTAGGTCTTTGGGGGACCAGAGCACAAAACAGCATTTTTGGAAGCTAGTCTAGGAACAGGGAAAATTGGAAGGGCAGAAAATTGAAACAAAGTGATTTAAGTATACAGATTGTTCTGCTGAAAAGGAAAACAAGAAAGGGAAATGAATGTGGAGAAAAGCAAGACAAAACCTCTCCATTTCTCAATGGGAACTTATTTCATAAGCCTGACCACTTTAGGGTTTTGCTCATCATCACTGTTCTATTCCTAACCAAACATAATAGATGTTCAAACCATCACTGGTCTTTTGCTTATTTACTTAGCAGTATATGGTAATAAATAAAATGTGTCTTAGTGGTTAAAGACAAGGTGGTAGAGAGAAGCAGAGCCAGGAAGACTTGGATTCAGGTCTTGCTACCTGATTCATATTGACTTTGAAATCCTGAGCAAGTCACATAATTATTCCATGACCCCTGGCAACTATCTAAGAATTTTAAATTGTAAAGAAGGTAGGGAGGGACCTAAACATCACTGATTTGATTCACATCTTTATCTTCAGACCCACATCTTTATCTTAAGACCAATATCTTGATTTCTCTTTATATTGCTCCATAGTTTCCAAAACAAGACTCTGAGTATCTCTTAAAAGGAAAGACAGAAATTTGAGCGTAAATTTAGAAGTTTTTGCACAGAAACTTCTTTGTTAAGGTCGCCAAAATCATGTCAATTTGTTATTGATGAAAAAAATTTCTTGCATGAATGTTTTTTTCTTAAATGTACTCTTAAGGGGCAGACTTAGGGATTGGACCTGTGATTTCACTGATAGTGGGAATGCCTAGAGGAGTTGATTCCTCTGTCAGTGCAAATTGTCATCTTTCAGAGAGCATTGAGAGATAGAAGGAATTGGTCAGGATTCCATAAATCTTCTACATAGAAGATTAAAAGAAGGGAGGGGAAGCATAACTGACCATAAAGTAAAGTAGTGAAGTGGATTGTCACCCACTGGGATGTTTATCCTTCTATTTCCCCCCTTTTTTCATAATTCATCTCTTCCTCTTGGTGGTTTATTTAGATCCTACTCTGACCAAAAAAAACTGATAAAAGTTATTCACAATTAGGTAAAAATAGTTGAGATTTAATGTGTTCTCAGATGCTGATGAAGATGATTTTTAACAACATCAAAGGAAAATGATTCTCTAATTTTGAGATTTCAGATATCAAAGAACCCAACAGAAGTACTTTTGGACAAAAGTCATTCAAAAAATCACACCTTACAGTGTTTATTCTACTCCTGCACAAGATCAGTCCAGAAGGGAAGCTTTGATTTCCATTATGCACTCACTTCCACAGAGAAGATATTTAGAATCACAGATTCTTAGGAAAGGGTATTAGTTATCTAGACCAATGTCAGGGGCTGCTAGGTGAAGTAGTCTAGAGTGATGGACATTGTCCTGAGTTCAAATCCAGCTTCATACACCTAATAGCTGTATGACCCTGGCCAATTCATTTAACCTGGTTTGCCTCAGTTCCTCATCCATAAAAGGAGCTAGAGAATGAAATGTCAATTCACTTCAGTATCTTTGCCAAGAAAACCCCAAATAGGGTTGCATGAGTTGAAAATGATTGAACAACAAGTCTAACTTACCCTGACAACATTAAAACTCTTCCTATACAATCTTTGATAGACTCAACCAGGTTTAATAGTAATTTTCAATGATGGGGAACTCTATCACATGAGGCAGTATATCCTATCATTGACCACCCTATTATGAAGGACATCCTCATATATGACTCTATATCTACCTCCCTGTAACTTCATTAACTGATCCTGGTTTTGCCCTCTAGAGATATACAGTTTGCTCTTTTTTCTACATGAAAACCTTTCAAACATTGAGAAAACCTGTCATGTCTCCCTTTTTTCCCCTTTCTCCAATTTCAAATGAGCTTATTTCAAGACCCTTCACCCTCCTAGCCTTTCTCAATCTTCCACACTTACATTCTCAGTTCTTGCTCCCAAATGCAATGGTCTTATCTGAAGTTATACCCCATTCCCCAAACCCACATACTATAAGAACCAGAAGAAGGATCACCTATATACATACTTATAAAACATAAGCAAGATGGCATTCTGCCATGGCAAACTTTACAAGCAATCTTTGATGGGTGATGGTCTATTTGTAGATTTGGATCTTTAATATTTCTTTATTAAAATCAAATACTCCTAGGTATGGGTACTACCTTAAGCCCCTATCAGTTATTGACATGCTGTAGGGTAGGCCTTTGGGATAGCTTTTTAACCAGGACAATTTGTTCTCAGAGAGAACAGGTTCCTGGGGCAATGAGACAGAAATTGGTTTAAATAGGAGTCCCATAGGAGAAGGAAAGAAACACCTGCACTAGAAAGTGGGAGCTTGCCCAAGACAAATTGTACCCATAGTAATTTTTCCTGGGGCTAGTTAGGCATCCCTCCACTGAGCCACTAATCTCCCCTTGGTGGGGAGGAGAATTCTTTGTCATGGACTGGTCAGTTGTGTCTGGTCCCAGGACATCTTCAGATTTTTATATTATTATCAGAATATATGTTCAAATCTACTTTGGAGGGGGGGGAGCTACATGGGCTGGGGGACAAAAGGAATTCTAATTCAAAGTCTTATCACTTGGAAATCAAATTATATTTCTCAGAATTGAGATTTAAATAGAAAAGACCCTAGCCATGGATTGAATTTAAAAAGAAACAGATTTAATAGGAAATTACTTAAGACTACTTTCAGGCTAGAGTCTTAATAGGGAGCCCATAAGCCTTACAAGTTAGGAAAACTATAAACATTAGGAGCTTTTGCTCTTTATAAAAAAAATGAAGTATTAGAAGATAAAATCACATGTCTGCTGAGTCAGTAATAGAGCTGATTCAATTCATAGACTAGGAAACTGGAGACCTTGAACTGTAGTTCAAGTTATAGAAGCAGTGAATAAAAGATCTGACATCCTTCCTACACATAAAAGTGTACTGCTTTCCCATTTTACTTATAATTCCTAGTCTTTCTATTCTCTTCCCCCCCCCCACCAGAGAAGTAAATGGGTGGTACCAAAAATGCACAAAATGCCAGGCCTAGAATCCAGAAGACTCAAGTTCAAATGTGGTTAGTAACTGGATGACCCTGGATTTCAACCTCTGCCTGCCTTGGTTCTCTCAACTATAAAATGGAGATGATAATAACACTTACCTCTCAGGGAGGATCTGAGGATTGAATAAGAGCATAGGACCTGGTATAAATGTCATTTCCTTGCTTCAAAGAGCTAAAAGTACTTGTAACTTCTGTGATTTCATAGAAATCTAGAGATTAAAAAGGTGATCAATTCTATTTTGCAGATGGAGAAACTGAGATTATTGTATCATAAAGAGATTATTTGGCTTCCATTGCACATTAGAGTTAAGACAAAAAAATTGGTAAAAAGACTTAAATATGCCTGGCATTGAGCCATATGATGGGAATTAACTGAATTTACTTGAATATCACCAAAAAATCCCCAGAGATTACATATATCTATAAATGTGTATATATGTGTGTATGTATATATATATATATATATATATATATGTATATATATATAAGCATATGTGTTATATATTTATTGTATATACATATGTATTATCTCTCCATATAGATGTGTAAATATATATTTATATATTTAGGTAGTAAATATATAAAAGCTAGTTCTAGTTCTGTGAGTGAACAGACTCTATAATAGTAAAGCAGTTTACAAGAGAGAATCAGTGAGGAGAGTCTTTTTTATACTTTCTTTCCCCTAGGCATCAATATAAGATTTGATTCATAAAGTTAAGCATATGTACCCCATGCCCTAAAATATAAAAAATTAATGGAATAAAAATATTCTAGTTGCTCATACCCCCAGTGTTAGCCCTTCAAAGGCCTTCACTTGTTCCTTCTGTAACTCAGTCCTCATGGTTTGTTCTGTTTTCCTGATACTTCCTTTTGCTCTTACAGTTTCTGTTCCTCTCTGTGAAATCACACATCCCAATTAGGAGAGACTGGTTGTTCTACTGGACAAAACTAGTTTTTTATACTCTCAAAAAAAGAAAAAGAAGAAACAAAGAAAAAAAAAGACTGGAACATTGGAATTAACTCCTGCCCCAAATATCCTTGTCTGCCTGAAAGTCAACCCTTAGAAATTATTTGCTTTGGGTCTTGAGGGTACTTCACTCTGAAAAAAGTAAAAATTATGCCTTTAACAGCTAAAATAATCCATGAATGTTAGACTTATCCTATCCAGCTTCATCATTTGATAGAAGATGAAACCAGCTCAGCAAAATCAAGTGACCTGTTCATAGTCACATAGTTAGTGTTAGGACTAAAGCTTAAACAAAGGTCTCCTAACTCCAAGTCCTCCACACTGTAGCATTGCTTTCCTATACACCAACCTTCTGATAAAGGCATTTCAAAGATTATTACTCCTGTTTAACAGATAAGATAAAAACACAAGAGCCATATCAGACTTTCTGATTTCTAATCCAAATATTCTTTCCACATTAACACACTGCCTCCTCTAATACAGCCCTCAAACCTTGGATCAGCTGTAATTTTACAATTTTAGACTTTATGGCATAATTAATATGTTTACAGAAAGGTAGATGGATGAGGTAGATATGAAGCCAGCAATCAAAGCCTTCCTCTGTCTAACCCATAGTGGCTGGACAGTCACTTTTTAGAGTAGAAAAGCAAATTTGTTGTTTTGACACACCCACATTTAAGTATGCATGTATGCATACATATATAAATATATTATTCCTTTTTTAAAATCAGGAATATACTTATTCAATTAAACAAACATATACAGTTATCCCTTCCATATCAACTTTGCCTGTCATGGTTTCAATATATAATAGGCAAGCATAAGAAATTAAGTAAGAATTTTAGGGGAGTTTTGAAGAAACCTCAGAGGACATACAAAGAACAAAGATGGTACAGAAAAAGTCTAGAAACTCAGAAATGCATAAAATAAATGTATAATAGATTAGAATATCAACATATTTTTTTTTGCTTTTAATACCATAATAAGTCATATTATTTCTCTGGTATGAAGGAGGGCCAAAAAATTTTTCAGATCATGGGAGTACCACACCCCTAACTGCAGTGATATAGAAGGGATAACTACAGTACTAGTGTTTACTAGTACTAATCCCCTGGGGGTGTGAATTCAACAAAGATAGGCCCTACCTTCAAAGAGCTTTCATTCTAACTGAGGAAGACCACATCTAGAGTAGTGGTGGTCTGGAAAGCCTGTTTTGGTCTAGGACATCTAGGAGGGGATGGCATATGGAAGAAAAGGACAGTTTATTGTCCTGACCTTTTCCAGAATGGTAGTATTGACTTGGATACTTTTACCAGAGGAAGAGGTATAAAGGGAAACAGAAGGTACTAAGATGACACCTAGATAACCAGGAGTGACTGGTAATGTGACTCTTACCATTGAGGAGCCAGGGTCCCTAGGACAGAAGTTGGAGCTGAGGTTGAATGGTAGATGTGCAAAAGCAGATGGTAGATCATGTTGATATGGCATGAAGATGGTCAACCAGTAGGAATACAGCAGGAGGGATATATACCTACAATATACAAATACCTACAATATACAAGGGACTATGTTAATAACTGGAGATATTAAGATAAAATGAAAAATGGTGCCTGATCTCAATTAGCCTGCTTACATTCTGCTGATATATATATACTGCTTATCTACATAGAAAAATAAAGGTTATTAGAGAAGACCGGAAAAAAGCTTTCCATAGAAGGGGGCACCTTAGTGGAGATTTCAAGGAAGCTTAAAAGCAGCTAGATGGCTACCTATATGAACTCATCTTCCTGAGTTCAAATCGAACCTCAGACACTTATTTTACGTGTAACCCTAGGCAAATCACCTAACCCTGTTTTGCCTAAGATTCCTCATCTGTAAAAGAAGATGAAAGGAAACAGCAAACCACTCAAGTATCCTTGCCAAGAAAATCCCAAATGGAGTCATGAAGAGTTGGACATGACTGAAATGATCAAACAACAAAAAAAAAAAGATTCCAAGAGACAAAGGGCAAATCATCTATCCCCCCCCCCCCCACCTTGGGCTTTTTTTGCTCATGGAACAGCTTTTTTTTTTTGCCATGTGGAATTGGGGTTATGAACTTTTTATGCTAAAAAGACTCTTTGCAATTTTCCTTTAATAAAACCAATTTATCTTTATT
The DNA here is from genome assembly GCF_037893015.1 of Macrotis lagotis. Taxonomy (NCBI): domain Eukaryota; kingdom Metazoa; phylum Chordata; class Mammalia; order Peramelemorphia; family Peramelidae; genus Macrotis; species Macrotis lagotis. The sequence goes on along the minus strand of NC_133661.1, from coordinate 164,797,446 downwards.
GATTTCTATGAGTTCAAAACCTTACCCCCCAAAATATAAAGTCTGACATACTTTAAGGTATATATATATATATATACATATATATATATATGTATATATATATATATATACATATATATGTATATATGTATGTATAAAGGTGTGCGTAAATCTATACATACTCTCACATATTATATATTCACATATATGCATTTATATTTTATATTTATATAATATTTAACATCTAATACATTCTATTTTTTTGCATATATGTGACATAGTAAAGCTTTATTTTGCGAACATAATTCTTTCCATGCTAGCAAGTTGTTAATAAAACAAAATTACCTATATTTTCTTATCTATAACATCTAAAATTTTGTGATATATTTAGCAAAACTTGAGGAACACTGGTGAACTGTGATATATCCTTTGAGAACCACTGATTTAAGCTTATTCCCTCATTTTATAAATAAAAACAGGGCCTTGGGAAAGTCAAATTGTCCATGGTTATACCATAATAAGTGACATATTTGGCAAAGATTGTTGTTTAGCCAGTCAGTCATCGAATAGTTATTAAGTGCCTATAATTATCAGTCACTATCACACTTAATAATATGTTTGAAAAGCTTAAAATTTTACAGTAATAAGGTTTCTAAAGACTGAAACAAGTTTCTGACTGGAAGGATTATTACCTGAAAGGACACTAGATAAACCTCTGATGAACCTTGTCTAATCCCTTTCTCTGAAGATCATTCACAGTAAGGTGCTATAACATTCACTAGTATGAGATGGTCAAGGTAAAGTAAGACATACAGAAAGAATAGAAAAATGGATTTCTTAAGGTGCTATTATAATTGTCCTCATTTGACAGATGAGGAAACTGAGGCTCAGTAAGATTAAGTGATTTACAAAAGGACTGGATAGCTAGTACTGTCAGAAATAGAATTTGAACTTGGGTCTTCTCTCCAAGTCCATGATTTCTCACTCCTAAGAGTCTGTTTGATTCAGGGTCACCTAACTTAACTAAAAGGGGAATCCTCCCTGATCCTGTCCCTCTCTTTCTCATCTTTTTTGCATTTGAATATGTCTACCAGTGCCTGGAATGAACTAATACTTTTTCCTGAAATTGCAGTGATGACATCAGCTTCCAAAACAATATGTTTTAGTCATATTTAAATTAAACTCTATAAGAAACTAATATAAAAGTCCAGATAATTTGTTTAGAGGAGCATACTGGAACTCTCTGAAGATATACTATATTCTTTATATACCATGGAATCTGGAGTAGCAATAACCATTTGAACTCAAACTCAAGTACCAGAAATTAGGTGAAAGAGCTGACACATGGTATGAGTTGCATTCTACCAGGAGTGACCTAATTAAGGCAAATTAAGTCATTAGTGATGATGATGATGACATGTACTGCATTAACAACAATTACTACTACTACTACTACTACTACTACTACTACTACTACTACTACTATTACACAATTATATAACTCCTATTGTGTTCCAGGAACAGCCCTTTAAAAACATTTTCATTTGATCCCTACAACAATGATGAAAAGTAGGTCATGTTGTTATCTTCATTTTACAGATGAGGAAACTGAGGCAAAGAGTTAAATGACCTGCTCAGGTTCACACAATTAATAAATCTGAGACCACATTTAAGCTCAGATCTTTCTGACTCCAAGGCTAGGGCTCTCTCCTCTGAGCCACCTGACTGCCTACTAGCTACATTGGACAATGCTCAAATCACAGATCCCAATAAAAGTGATACATTGAATCGGGTTTCCCTTAAGTGGTTTTTAAATTTTTTTTTTAAGAGTTCATAGTTTAGGGCGGCTAGGTGGTGCAGTAGATAAAGCACTGGCCCTGGAGTCAGGATTACCTGGGTTCAAATCCGGTCTCATATACTTAATAATTACCTAGCTGTGTGGCCTTGGGCAAGCCACTTAACCCCATTTGCCTTGCAAAAACCTAAAAAAAAAAAAGTTCATAGTTTAAGAGTAGTCTAATTAGATGACAAGAAGAGCAATCTGTTAGATTCCTGTTTTTTGGTAAAATGTCCAATTGGATGGTATGAATGACATCAGACCTTCCAGTTATTTCTGAAATTTAATAAAACCTCAAAAATGTGCTCAGGTATGAGCTAAAAGGCTGAGTGAACCAGTGGCACTTTGCTTATTACCAGTCAGTTTACTTTAGGTGTTTTATATCCAAGGGATAGGACTCTCTCAGCAATTTTAAAATGTCGATATACACTCACTAGACATACTCCACTGGCTGGACAAGAAATACTCTTTTTTTTTTTGCTTGATGAATCAGCACTGTGGTATCACGGCAGAGTTCTTAATCCTGGTCAGAGAATTTCTGTAAAATGACCATTCAGTTTTCTGTGAACTCCTCAAAATTACACACGGGCAAGAATCGAGGAGCATATGTATTTTGCTGATCAAGGCAGATTGTGGGAAGGAGGGAGTTCTTTAGTTCAGCTGGTATAATGAATGGGAAGCTCCATAGTGTGGATAGAGTTTGGGGCTTCCCAGCAGCTCTTTTGCCAATAAAGGGCTACAATGACTAGTCAAGGGGGAACCAATGCAAATATTTTGTTTCTGTTTTAGCCTGAGTAAGACATAGTAAAAGCCTATTGCATTAAGATTATTTTGAATGAAGGATAGATTTTAGAGAAGTAAGAGACAAGGAGAGCAGGTAGAAAGTTATTATTATAGTCTAGTCTAAGCTATTACAATACTTTAATAAGGTCCTGAATTATGGAAATGGAAATAGTAATCTTGTACAGGAAGACTTGGGTTCAAATTCCAACTTAGACCTTTATTAGCATGTGTCTTCAGGCAAATAGCTTAACCCTGGGTCATTTGGCCTGTTTTCTCTTCTACAAAATGAAGAGTTTGAAGTCAATAAACTTGAAGGTCCTTTTTAGGACCTTTTTAGGACCATCTAAATGTATGATCTCATGATCATAGGCAAGGGAAAGAAAGGTGCTCCATACCTGGAAAATCTGTCACAACTTGTCATATTGGGACCTTGTCTAACCCTGTTTGTTTCTCTTTCTAGGAGAAGTGATAGTCTTTAGCATAGATTCATGAAAACTCTGCCCCAAGTTGTTGGTTCCAGGTCTTTTACACTGTCATGTTATATAGAATGTCCTTCAAGACAGTATTAGTCCTACAAGATGCTTCAGAACATTCATTAGCCAAAATAATTTGTTGTCTTCTACTACTATGGACTTGTTAAGCCATTATTCTCAGTTGTAGAACAAACTGAATGGGGCGACAAAGTCACAACTTTTTTGGACTGTATGAATTAGACTTTTATTTCTTTTCAAATTGTCTTTACTTTCATGGGAAGTAAAGTGGCAATACGGAGAGGCATCTAGCTCATGCCCCTAAAAAAAGAGACTCTAAATGTCTCATTCTCCCCATTCACTGATTCTAGGCGTAGGATAAACAAAAAGGAGTAACATGGAAATAAGGCTGTACAGGTAGGTTAGAACCAGATTGTTAGGGTGCTGGCTGCCAGCTAATGTAGGATTTCATCCTTAGAACTCCCAGATAAGGAAATTCCTTCTGAATGGAATAACACAGTCGTTCTGTAACTTATTGTCTTAGAGACAATATAATTGTCTTAGAAACATGCCTAGAATGCTTAAGTTAAAGAACCTTCCCAGAGCACAGCCAATATGTGTTAGCTAAAGAGTTCAAATTTTATTTTGTGAGTCTCCTTTCTGTGAAGTTAGTGAGGGAGCTTAATATGAACTCAATTAAATTAATCAGTCTCAGGTTCCCTTTTCACTTTCTTTCCCTTGCATGGTCTACTCTTTTATAGCAAACGCTCTCAAAATACAATAAAAATCAGTTGTCTATATATCCAGCTAACTTACAAAATTATAGAAACAAATAGAAAGAGCAGGAAACTCTCCAGGTGCTTGTGACACCAGCTGGCTGATCAGTGATGAGGCAAAGGAAAGAAAGGGAGGGAATAATTTCACCATGTCCCACAGTTAGGCAAGCAGGTACATCCAGACAAATAGTAAATTCTGTGTAGGAAAATACTCCCTAAGTGGGTCAATAAGCTAGATAAAACTCCAGCTTCTCATAATTAAATTCAATTTCTGGTAGCAGTATCCTGTCTTGCCATTATAACACTACAAGTCAACATCTGCCCTTGGCTTTCCCTTCTCCCTGTCAAGAACAAAAGTTACCACCTCCAGGACTCTCTAATCTCTCCTTCCAATCTGCTAAAACTATACTTCCCATCAGCCTCTTTGACCAAAAAGGCTACATTTAATAGGACATCAAGATGGTGCAGTTGATAGTATGCAGGAACTGGAGTCAGGAGGACCTGAGTTCAAATCCACTTTCAGATACTATTGTATAAACTGGACAAGTCACTTAATCCTGTTTGCCTTAGTTTCCTTAACTATAAAATGAGCTGAAGAAAGAAATGGCGAATGCTACAATATGTTTGCCCTCCAAAACAAAAAAATCCCAAATGGGGTCACAAACAGTTGGTCACAACTGGAAAACAGTAGAAATTAGTTGTTATTTTTCTTAGTAAGGGAATGACATGATAAAAGCTCTCTCATTAGGATTTCCTTGACAACTGAATGAAGCATGGGTTTTAGAGGGGAAATGAAACCAAGGATGCCAAGTAGGAAGCTATTAGAATAGGAAGAAAGACTGACTATAAAAGATATTTAATGAATGGTAACAGAGATTCAGCAACTTATCAAAGATTGGAGATGGGGAGGGAAAGAGGTATTAAGGGTGACTCAAGATTTCTAACTGAAGGTTACTGGAAGAATGACTGTCAATAATAGAAATAGAGAAGTTGGGGAAGAGGTAGGTTTATCAGAGAAGATGATGAAATTGCTTTAAGACATGAGTCTGAGGTTTTTTCCTACATCCTTTGTTGAATAGTGTCATCATATCCAACCTTGTATATTATTTATGTACCCTGCTAGATTTTTAAGAGTCAAGTTGTGTCTTTTTCATCCATCTATCTGGTAGTCTGACACAGTGTCTTGCACATAATGAGATTAATAAAAATGTTTGTTGAGTGAAATGATGGATTGAATTCAATTGGATCTTTGATGATAGGAGTAAAAATAGAGGCCCTCTAAATGGGTCAGATTTTTGATATATCCTGGATAGCCTACTGTTTGACCATAAAAAGATATACAAGGTTTCTTTTAACCAGCTTCTAATGTCCAAGAAAGCTAATGGCCAATTGGTTTGTTGGGATGGGTTGTAAGACTTCTAAGCTTATGGAGTTCATTCAGATTTTCTGTATTTCTTTTTTTTTTTAGGTTTTTGCTAGGCAATGAGGTTAAGTGACTTGCCCAAGGCCACACAGCTAGGTAAATATTAAGTGTCTGAGGCCGGATTTGTACTCCTCACTCCAGGGCCAGTGCTCTATCCACTGCGCCACCTAGTCACTCCTATTAGTTTTCTGTATTTCTACATGGGATTTGGCTAGACCATTACATTTTAAGAGAATTAATTAACTTCATAAGGGAATGATAAGTCTTCCATCCTACAATTGTTAAGAATAATCTCCCAAATAACTCTTCTCATCTTCATTTTCAGGATAAGTTGTTTCCAGGGAATATTAATAGTTATCTACCTTACAGGGATTTTTGTCTCAATTGATATATTACATGTAAAGTTCTTTTGCCAGTGTGAATTTTAAATCTGATTGCAATGATAGAATCCCACTTAAACTAGTCCATCTCTAGAAAAGACTTGAATAATTGATCCACATCCTGGCAAGCAAGGTGTTATTGATGCTATTCATGGGTGCAGTCAAGATGGTGGAGGAAAGATAGGAAGTTACCTGAATCCTCCCCAATTCCTCTGGATTTGGGTTTTGTTTTTATTTCTTGGTTTGCTTGTTTTTTGACAAAAAAAAATACTTTTTAGACATCTCTTACATAAAGAGTTCTGTTGTCTTCCTCACTGTCAAAGAAGACTAAGCTTGTTTATCTTTGGTACAACTAATAGGCAAACAATGTATAATCCTTTACATATACAGTGAAACAAATATCCACCTTTATCCTATCAAAACATCTTTCCAGTTTTGGATCAGGAGTAGAAGCAAAAGGAAGAGGTTAGTATTAAGTCACTTGTTCAGTCATGTCTGACCCTTCATGATCCCATTTGGAATTTTCTTGGCAAAAATACTGGAATAGTTTGCCATTTTCTTCTCCAGTTCATTTTACTACAGATGAGGAAACTGGGTAAAGTAAGTTGGCTTGGGATGTCACAGCTATAATTGTATAAGGCCAGATTTGAACTCAGGAACATGAGTCTTCCTGATTCCAGGTCCACATCCTATCCACTATGCCACCTACCTACCCCCCAGCATTAATTTAATCCAAACACATTTGCTAAATCACAGAATCTCAGAACTGTAAGGGACCTCAGAGAAAATCTAGGGTAAACTATACCTCTATTAAAAAAACCTCAATCCTATACCCAGCATATGGTTATTTGATCTTTGCTTGAAAGACCTCAAGAGAAAACACATTCTTTTTCTTTTAAAAATCTTTATTGATGCTGACACTGACCCCTCCACATCCCCTCCCTCCTCCTCCTCCTCCTCCCCTTCCTGCCAACTTCAAATCAAAACTTTTTTTATAAGGAATAAGTGAAGTCAAACAAAATTAATCAACACATTAGCCATGTCTAGAAATGTATGCATTACTCCAAACCTGTAGTTGACCACTTCTCTGCCAGAAGGTAGGCAGCATGATTTACTGTTAGTCCTTGTTCCTTTGATCAGGGTAATGAAGCCTTTCACTGTTGTTTTCTTTTATATCATTGTGATCATTATTTAGTTGCTGTCTCTGTACAAATCTTCACAAGTTTCTCTGAATTTTTCATTCTCATTATTTCTTATGATACAGTAATATTTCATTACAATAAATATACCACAATTTATTCAGTCAATCTTTAATCAGTGAGCAACCACTTTCTTTCAAGACTTTTGAAACTTTAAAAGGTACATGTAAATATTTATATTTTTATGAAACTTTCCCACTATCTTCAATTCCCTTTGGGATTGCCTAGTAGTGGTATCATTACATCAAAAGGTAATGTACATTTTAATGATTTTTTGGTGGTAAAATTCTGAATTCTTTTCCAGAATGGTTGGAGGATGTCATGTTTCCACCAACTATGTATTTATGTTCTTGTCTTCCTAAAGTCTTTCCATACTTTCCATTTTTATTATCTTTGCCAATTTGTGGGTTATGTGAAGGTTCAGAGTTGTTTAAATTTGCATTTCTCTTGTTAGTAATGATTTAATTTTAATATTGTCACGTGAGCATTTATAGTTTGCAATTCTTTTGAAAACTGTTTATACTCCTTTGTTTTGGATTTTTGCAGGCAACGGGGTTAAGTGACTTGCCCAAGATCATATAGTTAAGTACTAAGTATCTAGGATCACTTCTGAACTCAGGTCCTACTATTTCCAGGCACTGTTCTCTATCCACTGTGTTGCCTAGCTGCCCCAACTGTTTATATTCTTTGACTATATCTCCTGGGGAATGGTATTTGGTATTATATATCTGTGGTAATTTCCTTTGTGCTTTGGTTGTCAGATTTCAATTTCATGAATATTTTTCATACTAAATAGTTGCTCTTCTTATTCTAAGTTCATTGATTTTGTTTCAGAAAAATAACTTAATTTTAAATAAAAATTGTCCAGTTGTAGAACTTCCTCTTTTGTTTGGTTAAACATTCTTCCCCTAACCAGATTTGTGAAAGATACTTCCTCCTGTTTACCCTCCATTAAAAAAAATTATATGATCTTTTAAATTTAAGTCATTTTTCTATTTTAAGGTTATTTGTTATAATATGTTGGTCCAAACTCAATTTCTGAGAAATATGGGCTAAATTTAATTTCTGAAAACCCTTGAATTTCTGTGAATCTTGTTGAGGAAACCTTAGAATTCTAGAATTCTATGCAATCAGCTCAATGAAATATTTCCACACCCTTCTCCAGCATCTATAGCAAGTATTTCACTCTGCAGGAAATCTGCATTTGGATTTTGTACAAGATATCTTCTATGACACAGACAAAAACTTGCAATGAGCATATGTCTTCCTAATTTATGTCATTGATAAATGACAATCATTTATTGTTGAACAAAGTTTTCTTTGTGGTTGAATCTATCAAGGATACTTGCACAGTATTAAGATACTTGTGGAATGGAAACCCTGTTGCAGAGGAAGCATAATGTGTATATTTTACTCTACAGAAGCAAAGGCTATGTGTGTTTGTGTGTGTGTGTGTGTGTGTATGTGTGTGTGTGTGTGTGTGTGTGTGTGTGTGTGTGTGTGTGTGTGTGAGAGAGAGAGAGAGAGAGAGAGAGAGAGAGAGAGAGAGAAGCAATGTAATCATCATCTAAATGGTTCACAACCACACTAAGGGTCTCCCTAGGAATATTAGAATCTGACTTGTATTCCTCAAAGGATTCTGTCCTTTTACGATGCTCTGACACAAAGATTACATTTTGGGAGCTTGTCCAAGACCTTCTAGTGGGAAGAAGCCTCAGTTCCCTTGCACCAGAAGTTCACAAATTGGACTTGCAAGTACAAAGTCAGTCAAGAAGTATTTTCTATTACTATGTACCAAATACTTTTCTAAGTATTAGAAATTCAAAGAAAGGCAAAAACAGTTCCTGGTATTGAATGGTATTGAAATTCTTAGAATGCAGGGAAGGGGAAGCAATATGTACAATAACTAAGTACATTTAAGATATGGGGGAGGGATAATCTGAGGGGGAAGGTACTAACAGCAAGAGGGACCTTGAAAGATCTGCTAAAGGTAAGATTTGAGCTGAGTCTTGAAGAAAACAAGGAAGCTAAGAGGTGCGGATGAGGAAGAAGAGTATCCTAGGAGTAGGGACAGTCACTATAAAGGCACCAAGTGGAAAGATGGAGTGTTGTAGTTGAGGAATAGCAGAGTCCAGTGTTGTTGGACCATATGGCACTTGAAGGGAAAAAGATGAAAGACTAAAAAGGTAGGAAAGAGCCAGATTGTGAAGAGCTTTAAAAACCAAAAGAGGTCTTAAAATTTGATTCTGAGGTAACAGATAATTAGTTTATTGTTGGAGGATAGAAAGATGTGAAGTCATAAAGTCAGATACAAGAGTAGAGAAGATGATGTTTGTGTTGGGATACTGATGGCCAGCCTGGCTGCCCAATGTGGGGAGAGAGACTGATACACAACAAAAGGTTTTGGACCCTCACCAAGAGTTGTTGATTAGAGAAGTGCTTCTGGATTTTGACAAGGATATCATTGAAAGGATTTTGTACACTTTGGAGGACTCTTTGGTAGGCCATAAAATATAAGGGAAGCTTTTTAAGAAACATCCTACAGCTGCTTTCTTGAATGAGACTTTCCAAGTCCCCAGAGAAATACCCAGAAAAGAGGTACCTGGAAATTTGTTACTAAGCCCTTTCCTTCTGGCCACAACATGCCAAACAAGATGAAGTCCCTCACAAAACAGGAAGGATTTGCTATGGAATGTATTAAGAGTATTACTGAAGAGTGATATATTGTCCTCTTTGGTCTAATTCCAACAATCATGAACCTGATCCAAAGAATAGGCTGTATAAGCCTGAGGTATAATATCTATAGTCTGCCAAAGAGGCCTCTGTTGACTACACATGGAAGTCAAGGGCATTTATGTGGGTAGGTGATGGGATTTATTACGATATGTCACCATGGAAACAGCACAGTCAGAGAGGACCACCTATAGATAGTTATAACTTTAGTGAGGCTTATCCATTTACCTGTAGAGAAGGTTTCTGAACCCTAGCTAGAGTATGGCATAAATAGGATTAGGAGAGGCTGGAAACTGGTAGAGAAACAAAGGTGATTTCTTGAGAATATCCAGAGGTCTGCCTTGGACACTGTATGCACCTTGAAGATAGGGTGCCCCAGTATCTGAATGTTTGTGAGAGCTGGGTGGCCAGTTTTCCAAAGGGAAAAAAAGAACTAGAGGATTTCCAATTTGTGCAAAGGTTGAAGACTTCTGCAGAGGAGGAGGAAGGAGGGAAGAGAGGAAAAAAAGGAAGAAAGGAAGAGAGGGAGAAAGAGTGAAAGAGAAGGCAAGGAAGGAAGGGAGGGAGAAAAATTGAAAGAAAAAAATGAAAGGAAAAGGGGCGGCTAGGTGGATAGAGCACCGGCCCTGGAGTCAGGAGTACCTGAGTTCAAATATGACCTCAGACACTTAATAATTACCTAGCTGTGTGGCCTTGGGCAAGCCACTTAATCCCATTGCCTTGCAAAAAAAACCCTAAAAAAGAAGAAAGGAAAGGAGGGAAAGAATGAAAGAAAGAAAAAAAGAGAAAGAAGGGAGGGAAGAAAGGAAACAATTATTTAAGTATCTACTATGTGTCAGACTTGTGCTAAGCACTTTACAAATATTATCTCATTTAATTATTACAACTCTAGGAGTTAGCTTCAATTTTTATTCTCATTTTACAAAAGACACAGGTTAAGTGACTTGCTCAACATCACAAAACTAGTAAGTAGTGCCTGAAGAAAGATTTAAATTCAGGTCTTCCTGACCACAGGACAAACACTCTACCTATACAACCTAGCTCCTAGTGTCAGTGGAATACATGAGTCACACTAAACTGACCCAGATGATTAAGAAGTCTGTAGAGCATGAAAGCTTCCTTGACATTGGGATGCCAGGTTATATTATATTTCAGTTTTCTATGATGATAATATAGAATTTGACAGGCTATGTTGACCATGAAAAAGGAGGATATATATACTGTGATCATGGTATGCTCAGCCTCAGCCAATCTTTCCATGTTTTCAACATTGACTGGAACTAATTAGAGTGTCTTCAATAGATGCTTCATGAAAAATAAGGGATAGGTGATGAATGTTGCCAAGATAAATATCAGGTGAAACAAGGCCTCAACAAGGGTAGAGGCTATCCAAAAGTTGACCTTTTTCTCTCTACTATTCCAAGGGAACAGAGGTTTCCTATAAAGTTCAATTCCTTAGGAACTAGAAACAGCTTTATTCAGCTGAGGCTATAACCCAGTCCAGAATTAGAAAGTCTAAAGTTACCTCTTCTCCCACAGAGACTGAGGTGACTCAAGTCTCAGAACTAACAGTTGGTCAGAGTAGAAGTGAAAAAATTAACTTTCTACTGACTGGATCAATATGTGACAATCCAGGGGGTGATGAGTGAAGATCTTGTTCTTATTGCCCCAAGTTGCTTACAGAAATGATGACACCAAGATGACAGTGGTCATTATGTCCTATTGTGTGAAACTCCTATAATATGTATAATTTCTAACTGCATTAGACCTATGTACTTGGTATATTTTGCATGTGACTTATAGATGTTGTATAATGTAAGCCTTGTTGATGTAATTTGAAGTGGCTGCAAGCTTTTTAACTTGGTGAATGATAAATGTAGTAGATGTGTGCTGACAGGAGCTAAGCCAACTCTCTTCTCTGTTGAGGAATGGGAAGCCTAAGGGCACACACAGGTACACAGGAAGCTGGATTGGTGGACCATTGGGAATTTGAATGTCAAGGAGTTCATCACACAAGAATTCTTGCTTCATGTTATGCACATGCCCCCACTTTTTTTTAAGAAATTGTTTTTATATTTCCCAATATAATATACATCTTCACTTATAATGACACCTCACCACCCAGTTCTGCCTTTTGTAACTCTGTTTATCCTTCAAAATCAATTCATATTCTCTCTTCCTGAAACCTTCCCTGAAAACTGGATCTAATCTTGTCTTTTAAGTATCTATGATATTCTTTGACTCTTTCATTGAACATAATACATCCTACCTCAAATTAGAGTTAATAGTGTAATGGTCTTATCTTCCCAACTGGGGTCCCTCATCTTGGTCCCTCGCCTTTGTAAGGGAAATTCTCCTATTTTATTTGAGACTGAGCTTAGTCATCAAAATTTTACAGCCTGTGATTTTGGTTTTATTGTTATTGTCATTTCATTTCCATTGTTGTCATCATTGTATTAATGGTTTACCTGGTTCTGTTTTTTGCTCCAGTCTTGCCTTGAGCTTACTTGTAACCTTGGCTTTTGATTCTGATGAGATTAATTTTCCATTTGCTAGTTTTTATGGGTTTTACTCCTGACTTTATTCCTTATGAATTTTAAAACATTATTCTGAGGAGGGGTTCATAAGCTGTAGCAGATTAGCCAAAGGAGTCTATAAAAACCTCTGCCTTGGATTCTGTTTTAAAATTTGTCATATTCTTCCCTCCCCCTCCAACCCCAATGAGATCTTGAAAAGTTGTAGTAGAAAGAATTCTGACCCTATAATCAGAAGACCTGGGTTTGAACCCCAGATTTTATACTTAGTAGTCAGGCTAGTCACTTAACTTCTCTGAAACTCAGTTTCTTCATTTTTAAAAATAAGGATGATAACAATAAATAATAATAATAATAATAATAATAATAATAATAATAATAATCAGAAGATCTAATTTGCAACCTTTAGAGAAAAGTGCTTAGCAAAGTTTAAAATACTACAACATCAAATAAATAAATATTAATTATCCTTCCAATATTTAGGAATGGTAGCATCATCCCCCTCAAAATTTTTAGGGGCTCTCCATTGCATTTGTAGTTAAATTCAAACTCATCTGTTTGGATTTGGGATCCTCTCTATGTTATGCATCTTTCTAGCAGCGTCTCACAAACTCCTATACATTTATCCTGTGATTCAGGGAAGCTGAAATATTCATTGTTTTCTAAACACCACCCCTGTCTTTGCCTACCTCCACTTTTTTGCTCATAATAACCTCACCACCCATCTCTACCTATGGTAACTCTGCCTGTCCTTTAAGGTCAATTCATATTCTAACCCTCTAAAGATCTAATCTTTTCTTTTAAATGTCCATGACATTCTGTTGCTCTCTCACTGAACTTAGTACATCTTGCCTCATATTAGAGTTATTTGTGTGGTAGTCTTATCTTCCCAATAGGGTTCTTTCTTAAGAAGACCCTGTCTTCTCCATCTTTGTTTCCTTCACTGCACCTAGAATACTCCCTTGGATCAGTGCTTGTTGTTGTTGTGTGAAAATTCTCTGTACAAGGGATTGTAAGAGCGTGTTAGGGACCAAGGAAGGCCAGAAGTCACATCATGAGAAGTCACAGGTAAAACCTTCCCATTTAATTAGACCTAACCCTAAGTGCTTGTTGACTCAGAACCAATGGATTCAGGGTGCAATATATCAAATGTTACTTCCTGTGATGTTTATGAATTGATTAGTCAGTTGAAGCATTTATTAATCACAAATTATATGTGAGACCCTGTGATGAGCATTAGGGAGGAGGACTGCAAAAAAAGGCAGTCACTGTCCTGGAAGAATTCATAATTGGAGATAACAAACAACTAGGTATAACAAACAAGACATGTACTGGATAGATAGGAAATGAATAAAAGAGGGAAGAGGTGTTGGGGAAAGGTTTTCAGTAGGAGATGAGATTTTAGCTGGGATTTGAAGGGAACTAAGTAAGTCAGTAGGTAGAGATGGGAAGGAAGAACATTCCAGACATGGAAAATGTCAGCCAGAGAAAATGTTTTCTGGGCAAGTATGTAGTTATAGACTCAGTTTTTAAAAAATGTAACTATGCCATTAATGCATACATAATGTTGATAATAATAATATATTTATATGTAAGAAAGGATGCTTTATTCAGCCAAAGCTGAAAATATGAAGGGGCTCAAAGAAAAAAAGAAATTGAAATATATGCAAAATAGATATTCTTACCCTAAAAAAAAGAATGTGACCAGTGAAACTGTACTTGCCTCAAGGACACAAACTGAATTCATTTTTAAAAAATCTCTAGTCACTTATTTACAGAAGATTACCAAAGTAATGGGCAGGTTGAGGTGAGAATTTAAATTGATTACCTTATTGTAAGGTGGAGTTCTTTACTGTGAATTTTTAAGCCCAAACAAAGTATGAAATTAGTGAGGTAAGACATCTTCCAACACATTACTTGGAGAAGACAACAATGTCAGAGTGGAGGCTCTGAGGGAGTCAAAGGGAAGTAATTTCTACTAGCCTAAGTTAAGTGCTCTGGCACTAGGTGAAAGAATGCTAAAGAAAATGCAGAACCATGCAGCTTTAGAAAAGACTACACCATCCACTGAAGAATGAACCCAGCAAGTTCAATGGTTTGACCAGGCCAGCAGACATGCCATGTACACACACACACACACACACACACCTGGTTCAGCCTAGTAACAGGGCAAACCAGTAACCAAACCTTTTTGCCCTAATCCAAAGTACTCAAGCCCCACAAACACCTAGCACTTGAATGAGCTGTTCAAACTGCTCAGAGCAGATTAGTTTTTTCAACCATTCATTGGACACAAAGAGCAAACCCACTGAACAACTAAAGCAGCAAATGAACTTATTCATCATCAACCACAGCCCACAGTGAAAATCAAGAGGATCTTTAAGGGAAAGAAAGGATATGGAAACCTAGTAGTTCTAGGGTTAAGGGTTGCCTTGTCCACCTATGGGTATACTTTAGGCACCTATGGGTGCCTTATAGCAGTTGTACTGGAAGTTTGGGTTCACCATTTCCCATCACAGATAGAATAGGCTCCTGGTATTGGGGATAGAGGGAAAACATTGCTTTATAGATACTGTTCTTGCTATAATATAATATTGAGAAAATACCTTTATTAAATGAGTTTATTGACTGATTATTAAAGGCAAAGCACATTGGTGGAGGCTTAAGATCTAGGATTAGGAAAATAGGAATTCACAGGATTAGCCCAAAACCATAAAAGAAGTTACAGACCTCTCTAGGGATGAGGGAGCTCCAGTAGAGTTATTTACATATTTAACATTTTCCTTAAGAGCAAGAAGGGGTCTTTACGGGTCATTCAGTTCACTGTAATTTTATAGAAGAGGAATTGAAGGACCAGAATGATCATGACTAATTCTAGTTTACAAAGGTGATAGTAACAAAGTCATCATACAAACTTAGGTCTTGTTACACAAAATCCAACACTTTTCTTTACTACATAGTTTTAAAAGCAACTTTCCTCCCCTCTTCACAGATGAGAAAACTGAGGTCCAGCAAAGTTAAGTATCTAACCCTTAGTTACTGTATTCATAGGCTGCAGACCCAACATTCCAAGCCACATTTTTTGACTTCTACTCAGAATCCTTTCCATCACATCATGATGATTTGAACATCATTGACAAATATATTGACAAGGCCTTTCTTTCCAGACCTCATTAAAGATAAACTTAACCTCATCTGTAAAATAGATAGAATGATTCTTGTAGCATCGAAGAACAAGATTATGAAAGCCAGCCTTTCTTCCTTCTACTTGTACTTTCTGCAAATCTTTAATCTTTCAGTTCTCAGGCATCTGTCTTCCTACAAGTTGCAGAACAATTGCAATTTGTACAATGAAGTTCCCTACAATGATGAAATTGCAGATTGAGAACCTGCCCCACCTCTCTCAAATTCTTGCCTTTTAAATCCGATGAGTTGTTATTCATCTCACCTGAGTTAATATGCTTTTAAATATACAGCATATTATAAAATAAATGATTGTATTATTTCTCAGTGGAGCATGATCATTACTTCATCCTTTCAAGTTACACATTTTGCTTATCACAGCTTATCTTTGTTCTGCCTCAACTGGTAAATCCTAACATCCATATTGTTTTGAAATTTCTTTTATCAGTCTCATTATCTCCCACACATTTTGTGACTAATCTTTTCTCTTAAGATGGCATTGTATATGTTCCTTTGACTTTCCAACTTAAAATACAAGGTTGTAGTGAAGGATATAGAGTTAAAAAACACATACACACACAGAGTTCTTTGTAGTTGTTCTTGTGGAGTTTACAATCACTATGGTTGGGAAGAAAGGCTACCACCCACAAAGAAAAGTTAATTAAGAAGATTTAATACTTCAGTCATCTACAGTGTCATCTCCCTTTATTATTGCAGATTCCAAACCCTTGAAGAATTGCTAGGTGGAGTAAGAAAGTTGATCAGGTCAAAAAAGTCACTACCTTGTAGCCAGGTTGGCCTGAACTTTGCTCAGATAATAGACAGTTCATCAAGGGGTCTGTATTCACTTTCCAGCTCTATAGAATTTGTGTTCCATTATTATAGTCTTTAAGAATCTAAGAGCACCTCCATGCCTCAGTGGAGCATTGGAGTAGAAACTTCATGTGGAACCACTAATAGAATGTGATGACAAATATGAGTAATACAGATAATAAGCGACTCAGGAGGTCTGAGGAGGAAGTGAGTAGGAAAGGGTTCATGAAAGAGATAGTATTTGGGCTACTCAGTGAAGAATAGATAGGAATTGGGAAAACATAAAGAAGGAAGGAAGCAAACATAATAGCATTCAATCAAGTATTTATTAAAAATCTTTTATATGAAATCTATTGTACTAGGAATTAGGGATAAAATAAAATTGAAAGGGCTTAAATTCTAATAGAGAAAATATGCATATGTATATATAAAGATTTTATCCTCCAGAAAATAGGGAGCCATTATATTTTTTGGAGTAAGGGAATGACATGATGAAAATTTTATTTTAGGAAGATTAATTTGGAAGTGGTGTGCAGACTGAGGGAAAAATTGATAGGGAAATTAGCTAGGAGGTTGATATAGTTCTAATGTGAAGGACTGACTATATGGATAAAGGTAGAAGTGATAGGCTTATTAAGGAAGGGACATACAAAAAATAGGAAAAATCAATGGGACTTGGTAAATTACTAGTTAAGGAGAATAAGGGAGAAAAAATATTAGATGACTGACATGTCAAGTCTAGGTAGCTGAGGATGTCTGAAATCATAATTTTCACATTACTCTCATAATTATCCACACATTAAATCATTTGGAAGTTATTCCGTCTTCATCCATTGATCTTCTTTTCCAAGATTCCTTCCTACTGTCTCATCACATGCCAGTGTCTCCCATGGTGTACAATCAATTCTAAAGTTCTTCAATAAAACCTTCAGGGTGTCTCAGTATCACTTCTTCTGAACCCCTTGTGGGCACTTGTCCTGTGTGAGTTTTCCATAAAATAGGGATAGGTTTGTGAGAATGTCTGTCTGTGTGTGTGTGTGTGTGTGTCTGCATGTGAGTAGGGTGGAAGAATATTCTCAACTGATTCTCATGGCCCCCCACCTGTCAATAATGTGGTCATAGAAAGTGAAGAGTAGGTAATGAAGTATTAAGATGTAGGTATAATCATAAAGATGTATCCTTTCCCTGTAGGTATAATCATAAAGATATTTCCTTTCCCTGTGCCCTTTGTGAACAATGAAAAAGTTTCTTCCTAATTAGATTAACTGAATGGACATGGTCAACTCCATTGACTAATGACCTTAACCACTTAACATCCCTTAAGAGAATAAACTCACCAGCTCTGTAAAGAATACAGAAAAGGAGCGGCTTGGTGGAGGGTGACTCTTCTTCCATTTCCCTTGTTTATAACAAGAGCAAAGGGAAGGGGAAAACATTTTGAAGCCAGGCTATTCATCCAATAGGAGATATTGCATCCAGAAGACAGCTGAGGATACACTCGCCAAACAAAACGAGATCATAATTTGGAAGCAGAGGAGAGAGTTAATCCCATTTATTCAAGGAAGAACTAACCCTAACAATTGAGAGTTGAACTTGGAGAGAAGGCGATCCTGAGATATGAGTTAAATTGAGCTTAGCCTAGTTAAGAGCAGCATGATGACCCTTTGAAGAGACAAAGAACCTTAAGGCCCCAAAGTCCTTAGAGGCATTGTCTTGGCAATATCTGTTCCTTACATGCATACCACTATTACTGTTCTATAAATTTGAGTGCACTCTCTCACATCTATTTGTGCAAGAGTGGGTCCGAGGTTTATGGAAGGAATGTTTTATAGTTGTTATTCTGACTCTGCCTTCTTAATAAATAGCATAGTAGATTTCTTTGATCTAATTGTGTCTACTAGATGAATGTTAAGATACTACTCAAGATTGGAGATTTTAGTTTTAATTTTAGTGGTGCAGATTCACAGAATACCTCAATCTGTGGATAGTAATTGGTTGGTTGGTTGTTGTCCTTTATTATCGAAGAAGACCAAAATGACATCACTCTGAGACAAATCACAGTGTGTCCCACCATCCTATCAGGCCAATATGAGCTCAGAAACCTCTACCGTGGATTGAGCACAAATAGTTCATGTGAACACCTGGATGGGTACTCTGAACTTATAGATGTCACATTTCCTTTGAGCTGCTTCAATTTTTGCCTTCCTCATAGAGTGCAGCAGCCTCACTAATGAAGGCATGCTGTACTGAGCAGTCCTGAGCCAGTGTCTCCTGTGCTGTAAAATAAATTCTAAAATTCTTCTTTGAGACCTGCAGGTGTCCCGATATCACTTCTTCTGACCCTCTTGTGAGCGCTTGCCCTGTATGAGTTCTCCATAAAATAGATTTTGGGCAAGTGTAGTTTGTCATTATTTTGTAGTAATGTTGGAAAGCTAGGCAGTTTAGCTTCAGAAAAGACCTCAATATCTGGGATCTTCTCCCACCAGGTGATCTTCAGAATCTTCCTAAGACAATTTAAATGGAAGCAATTCAGTTTCCTGACGTGGCACTGGTAGACTGTCCAGGTTTCACAGCCTTACAGCAATGAGGTCAGCACAACGGCTCTGTGGAACTTCAGTTTAGTAGTCAGTCTAGAACCTCTTCTCTCCCCCACATTTTCTTTAGAAGTCTCCCAAATACTGAGCTAGCTCTGGCAATGCAAGTGTCAACCTCATTGTCAATGTGTACCTCCTTAGAAAGGACACTGCCAAGGTAAGGGAACTTGTCCAACAGTATTCAAAACTTCTTGCTATAGTCCATGGGTCCACATAAGGAAGGTATAATGCTGGCTAATGGAGCACCTGTGTTTTATTGGTGTTAATTGTTAGATCAAAATGAACACAAGCAGTAGCAAATCAATCCTACTTTGTTGCATCTCAGCTTCAGAGGCTGCATTGAGTCCATTGATCATTTACTTCAGATTGAAGTCAATCAATCAATCCATAGCTAAATTCCAACTGAAGAAGAGATTTTAATTGCCATTAGGATAGCAGTTGTCTTTTGATGAAACATCCAGAAGAGGTAGAATAATGGTAAAAAAAATGAAAAAATTTAATTCATTTTAATAGATTTTATTTACTATCCAGAAAACTAAAAAGAAAAACTTCACCAACAATATTTGACAACTGTAAAGTACTTTAAGGGGACTGACAGCCTGGAGGCATGGTTTTTCCCACTAGTCTAGAGACCTCATGCTTTTGTCTCTTGGACCTCTGCTTCCTTATGCTGCTTGGCACATCTCTGGAATAAGACTTTTCTAGGCAAACATCTCATTCCACACTGCATCTGCTGTTTTGACTGCTTTCAATTTCACAGCACAAGATACTCCCTGGTCTTCTTCCAGCCTCTTTCCTGCCTCCTTTTGTGTGTCTCCCTCCCTACCCCCTTTAGATTATAAGCAACTTGAGAACAGGGGCTGTTTTATTGTCTCTCCAGGTAGCACAATGTCTGGCATGGAGTTCAAGGAGGGCTAGGTACAGGGCTGAGTGTGAAGGCTTAACAAGACCTTTTTCAGGACTGTTTGTCTACCCTTGGTATCCACCTGTCACTCATGACTCTAAGAAACTGTGGCATGTCTAGGAGCCACAAACCAGTAAAAATACCTGGGCAGATAGGCTGAAGCATGCTGGAAGTAATAGACAGTCCTCAAACTCATTGGTGACCTAGGGGGATGTCTACTCCCAGAACCTGAAGAATTTCCCCAGTGGAATGAACAGATAATTTATTCTGACGTCCATGAAGACAATTGAAGCAGGTTCTGTGGAGAGTTTAGAGCTTGGTCAGGTATCAAATATGCCAAGGTCATCCACTGCATCTGAGGTCATTGCCAGTTGTCTTGATTTTTGACTTCATTGACTCTAGAAGAAACAGGGAAGCTGATTGATGACTTTGTGCTACTCTGCCTCACTCAAATACAATTCATTTGTAAATCAAGACATTATCTAGTGATGTCTTTGGTTCTCTTCCAAAAGGAAGGATAAGCAACAATAAATGTTGATTAGATCGAATTGGAATGGATTAGGCTGTGATTGGATTGGATGGGAGGCACTTGGAATCCACAAATCTACTTTTGTGTAGGCCTTGAGCTAAGACTGTTTTTTTTACATTTTTAAATACAATAAAATTTTGTTTAAAAATGTAAATACATTCTTTTTGGGGTTGTATTTGATCCACTAACTGTAGTTTGCTGACCCAGCTCTAAGGGATTAATATAAAGGATTTTTTTTTATTTCAAAGACATTCCTTCATAAAGTGAAAAAGCAACCTCTCATTTATCAAATCAAACTAGCACTATCAAAAGCTACAGTGCATATATACATATATATATATATATATATATATATATAATGCTCTCAAGAAACTAATAATCTTACAGGGGAGACAAGGCATCATAATCTGGAAATTATCTGAATCTACAAGATAAACAATCCCAAAGTTACCTTAAGACAGATGATCAATTGCAAAATAAGTATTATGGACAGCCTGTGCAGTTGGTTCAGAAGAAGGCAAGATGCCAGTAGACTTGAACAGTCTGGTAAATCACATTAAAGTAAAGGCATTTGAGCAGGGTCTTTTCTTTTTAGTTTTTTTTGTTTTGCAAGGCAAATGGGGTTAAGTGGCTTGCCCAAGACCACACATCTAGGTAATTAACCCAGGTACTCCTGACTCCAGGGCTGGTGTTTTATGAGCAGGGTCTTTTCACTTGGAAAGGGCATTAGATTTGTCCTCTTCGATTGCAAAGGACAGAACTAAAAATAATGAGAGGAAGATTGACATTCCATAGGAAGAAAAACAGAGCTAATCAAAAGGGAAACTTGGCTACCTTAGGAAGAAAATCCATTCTCCTTCCATTAAAGAAAAAAGTAGATAATAATCTTGTTTGAGATGTTATAGAAAGAATTCCTTTACAGGTGCTAATTGGACTCAATAGCCGCCTCTGAGGTCACAGAATTTCACATAATTATATATTTAAACTGGTATTCAGACTTAGGTCTCTACTGACTTTGTGCTCAATAAAGTATAGAGTAAACCATCCTGCCTTCAATTATGCTAAATATTTCTTACTCTCTTTCTATGTGCCTAGAACTTTACTAAATGGGCATTTTAAGCAACAGCAAAGTAAACACATTCCTTGTCTTTGAAGAGTTTACAACCTAGTCTTCTTAAGTGACACAGGGATATTTTGACATTTATCTTATCAATGCAGAGGCTTTTAAAAACAGCATTCTGGCACTCCCTTGATATGATTTATCCATAGTCAATTTAAGAGAGCAGCTAGTACCTGAAGGTTTGAAAAAGTCTTAGAGAAGTCTTCTGAACAGGATGGATTTACCTTTCTCCTCTTGGGTTTATTTGCTAATTCAGTTGGTTAGAGAGGACAAACGTCTGAAGCCAGGTGAAGTTAAGATAAATAGAAAAGTTCTACCTGCTGTTGTGAATAAGAAATAGGAAAATGATAACATACTGCTTACCCATCAATCAACTAATTTGACATAGTTCACATCCCCAAAATGATATCTCTTTGAAAGGCAAAATAATACCTATTTTAGGCTTAATCCAAGTTTTGTACAAGTAAGATTTAGAGGAAATATTGGCATTGTATTCAGCCTACTCCAAATATATCATTGACAGGGGAGTGTTACAGAGCAACTCCTCCTGTAACAGAGGTTTTTAATTTTTTTTCCATCATGGACCCCTTTGGCAATCTGGTGAAGCCCACAGACACCTCAGAACAATGTTTTAATATGCAAAAAATAGAAATAACTGTTATAAAATTATTTTTTAAAATATTCACAAACAAGAGGTTAAGAAGTCATTTTCTAAAGTGCTTGCAAATCTTAAAGTGTATGTACCCACCCATCAGTTACCATTAGAACAATCTGTATCCAGATAAATTTTCTTCCTTTACACTGAACCATCAGGATGCCTGAAGAGTTCACAAATAAAGAAGAATTTAATCCCACTTTGGCCTAGGTCACAGGGAACTGAATCCAAAAGTATGATGAGGAAAGGAACCAGTCTTAAGGCTTCCCTAAGTTCCTGGATCTGAAAAAGATAATGGAGATATTCCACTATACCTCAGGCTTGGTAGCTTCCTCCTTGGAAGTTTTTCCCACAGACTATTCTACTTCAAGATCAGGGAATTGGGTGATGATGAGTAACCACCAGCAAGTTATTCCCCCTCCTCTCTGCTTAACTGGTGAAAGTCACAGCAGCACAAAATAGAATATGCTAAGTTCATACAGGAGGAATACTGAATTTAAAGGAGGAAGGAAACACTTCTAAACAAGGGAACTAGCAAAGTTCCATAAAGGAGCTGGCAGTGGAGCATTGAAGTGGTTTTTAATAGATAAGGATTAGATATTGGGAGGGGGGAACAAGAAGGAATGTTGTAGACCTGGGGAATGTCAAAAACAGTAATAATAGTTCCTATTTTGAATGCTTTGAAAGGGTCTTGGTAAATACATTTTGTTGTTGCTCAGTCATGTCTGACTCTTCATAACCCCTTTGGGGTTTTCTGGGCAGAGATACTGAAATGGTTTGCCATTTCCTTCTCCAACTCATTTTATAGAAGGGTAAACTGAGGCAAATAGGGATGTGACTTGCCCAGGATCTCACAGCTAGGAAATGTCTGAGGCCAGATTTGAAGTCAGGGAGATGAGTTGTCCTGACCAAGTTTCCCAAGTTTTATCCACTACACCACCAGGCTGCCCTGATTTAGTTCTCATAAGAATTCTCTATGGCATCTCTATATCATAGACATATAGCTAGAAGGGACCTAAGATCATCTGGTCCAACCCCCTTATTTAGGAAATGAGAAAGTAAGGCTCAGAAAGGTCCCATGACCTGTTATAATTAAAGTGTCCAAGTCAGGAGTTGAACTTGGGTCTTCCTGAATATAGATCCAACACATGTTGACCCTTAATAGAGGCTCACAGATGTGTTTATTTAGGGGTCAGGAGTGAATAGTTGTAGGGGCTTAAAAACAGTATGAGAACTGGCCTTGACCTTAAAGAGTCACAATATAATTGTTTTTCAGTTGTCTCTGATTCTTTGTGATTCCATTTGGGGTTTTCTTGGCAATGGTACTGGATTGTTTTGTCATTTCCTTCTCCAGCTCACATTATAGATGAGGACACTGAGGCAACAGAGTGAAGTAGCTTGCCCAGGGAAACACAGCTAGTAAGTATTAGAGGTCAGATTTGAACTCAGAAAGATGAATCTGCCTCTGCCTTTATATTAATATAATTAGGATTACAAAATTAATTTAGAAATACAATAGATTGGGATGAGATGGGATGGGATAGGGCAGAATAGGATGGAGCGTTAAGATTAGAAGGCAAATTAGAAATCATTCAATTCAATAATCATCATTTTACATTTGGGGAAACTGAGATTTGTATAATTGGAAAATATTTTAGATAGCATTAAGATCCAGCCTCAGATACTTACTAGCTGTATAACCTTGGGCAAGTCATTTAACCCTGTTTGCCTCAGCTTCCTCATCTGTAAAATAAACTGGAAAAGGAAATATTAAACCATTCCAGTACCTCTGGCAAGAAAACCCCAAATAAGGTCACAAAGATACAGCTGGAAAATGACTGAATGACAACAAAATATCTGAACCATATGAAATAATCACTGTTAAGAAATATTCATTTTCATTTAACTTAATACCCCTTGGCAGGGATGAGAAGGGAGCATACAGTGTGAGAAGAGCTGAGAGAAGTGAAAGACCAATGAGAGCCAAAATATTCAAAGTTTGATGGAGGAAGAAGCCCTTAAATTGGGCTTTTACAAAACTTGAAGATGTGATGATGTTTGTCCTTTATTCTCGAAGAATGTGATGACAAAAGGGAGGTGATGCCATGTCAAACATGTGAACTGGATCTGAGTGTGGGGGGGGGCTGTGCTAAGTCACCAGTCTCACATTCTCCTCCAGAGCCATCTGTGTCCAGCAGTCAGATATGAATTTGCCCTGGATGAGAGGCAATCCCCAAGGTCACATAGCTAGTAAGTGTCAAGTGTTTGAGGCCACATTTGAACTCTAGTCCTCCTGATTCCAAGACCAATGCCCTATCCACTGTGCCACCTAGTTTCCATGGGACACAACATAAACCCCAAGGAACTAAAACTCTATGTCCCTTGAAGCAAGGAGTCCCTTTTTACATTTCCAAACAGGTAAAAAAATCATAACCTAGAGCTGAAAGATTATATGAGGAAACTGAGGCTTGGGGAAGTACAGTGTCACACTGGAAGTCAGTCATTAGCAAAGCTAGAATTTTAACTCATGTACATTGACTTCAATCATAATACTTTTTTCGCCACACCAAACTGCCTAAAAGTAAGATTAGAAGTGAGGAGTTGTGTTCAAGGTTTTGTAAAAAAAAAAAAAAAGCAACCCAACAATGATAAATGATAAATAACAATGATGGTAAATTGGAGTCAGGAGGACCTGAGTTCAAATTCGACTTCAGACACTTAATACTTAATTTAGCTCTATAACTCTGGACAAGTCACTTAACCCCACTGCCTTGCAAAAAAACCCCAAAAAAACACTTCTTACATGAATTACTTCATTTGGACTTCATAAAAACCTTGTATATACTATTGTATAGATGAGCAAAATGAGAATTGGTCAACAGTTCCATGGCTTATTTAGTTTGGAACTAAGATTCAAATTTAGATAACTTCTGACTCCAAACTCTCTAGACTTTCGAGTAGCCCAGGCATGACCTAAGAGCCAATCCTATGCTTCTCTAGTTGGGGAAGAAAAGGCTGAAATTAAATCGCTGAAAATAACATCATCAATGAACATGCTCAAGGTCTGACTTCCTGGTAAGATATATGTGGATAGGATGGGAGAAAATCAGATAAGGAAAGAAATAAGTGGAATCAGCTTTTAGGGGAATATAACTAATTTCAGGGCTGTAATTAAAAATTTTAAATTTAATAGAGCTTTGGAAAATCTCACCTGTCTTGCAAAGTAGTAGTGTTCAATTAGAACAGAATTTAGCTCTCTTCTTGTTTCTTCTCAGTTGCTCACCATATGGTTTGTCCTTCCTAGTAAAGGACAAAAGGCATTTTAGCATCTAGAACTTGGGAGGGCAGCATTAATCACAATGGAATTTGACTGGGAAAAGACCTTGTTCAACTAATAAGATGATTTAAAACTCTCTAGTACATGAGCATTAGAAATGATAAAAGCCAGAATGCCCCCCCCCCATGGGACTTCTGCACTAATGACATCATATCTTTTGTGTATTATCATTATTTAGTGACCCGACAGTGGTTTGTCCGAGTCAATATCATCTTTAAAGGAATATAACCTCTTACTGGGCAGGGATAGTATCTGAAGTCAAAAGACATGGGTTCAAATCCCAAATGATCTTGACTGGGTCTTAGTTTCTTCACCAGTAAAATCGAGAATAGGACTTGATGGTCTCTGAGGACCCTTCGTGTTCTGTGATTTTCATAATACAGCCATACTTCTTCTCCATTCCTCTTACTAATAACCTTTTCATGTCTGCTCTTTCAAGGAAACACTGCCAAATTGCCATTGAGTTTAGAATTAGATTTAACCAAAAGCATGAACTTAGTTTTGAATTATTGCAATAGATAGGGGGGCCCATACACAAATAAGGGCAAATCTTCCAAAAAGTAAGAAGATATGAAATGATCACAATGGCTTACCAGAAAAGTGAAAAGGGTGTTGTTTTATTTTAAATTCATTAGATGGTAGGCAGTTGAATTTGAATCTAGGCATGTGAAAATGATGGACAAACAGTATGCCTTCTCCAGAGATAACTAGTCTTCCTACTTCTCTCTAAAAACCAGTATTCTGAAAAGTCAATACATCTTAGAATCTTGGGCTAGAAGGCTTTCACAATCCATTCCTCTGATTTTAGGTAGTGCCCCTAAACCATCCCATATAGATAAGAATCTATTCTAATATTTAAAGATCTTTAGAGAGAGAAAGCAGTATGGTACAGAACGAGATTTATTTGGATTCCAAGGACTTGGATTTGATTTCCATTTATGTTGTGTGATCTTGAACAAATTAGTGAACCTCTCTGGGCTGTCACATGAGAGGTATAGATTAAATTATTTCTAAGATTCCTAACTGCTCCAAATATAATGACTCTAAAATATTTAAAGAAAACTCTTCTGCAAAGTCCCTCACTGACTAATGGTGATTAGTAATCACCATTGTCAGAAATTTCTTTTTACCTCATTTTTCTTACTACAATTTAAATGTATTTGTGGTTGATTCTTGAAAGAAATGGAGGATGTCCCATGACTATGAGTCTTTTAAAGATACTTTTCCAGGTTTTATTCATGTCTTCTGTTTTTATCTTGTAGTCATTTCTGGATACTCCCCACTCTGACTCCTTTCCTCCTAAAAAATGAGCATTCTCTAATAATAAACAAAAACAAAGAAGCAAAGCCAAAGGTCCAGTGGCTCTGATAGTGTATGCAACATTCCTTACAAATAGTACCCCTTTTCTCTGATGAAAAGAGTAAGGTACTCTTTTTCTGAGGCCAAGATTTGTCAGAATAATTACACAGTATTGAATACATTTTGGAATTCATTTTGTTTAGATTTCTGTAGTCATTATGGTAGCAGTGAGGAACTATAATTTCTTATTTCAGATCTTACATTGTATGAGTTTGAGTTGTTATTTCTAGTCTTGAATTTGTGTGGTATTTTTAAATACTATAAATTTTCTTCTTTAATGAGTGTTTTGGAAATTTCTAATTTTTTCAATCTTTCTAAGTCATTTTCAATCTTGAGTCTACCTTCCAAAATAATCATTGTCAAGTTTAGATTACTGTACACTGATTATTATATTAGACATTCACGGAACAGATATTTATTGAACTGTTGTGTGCAGAGTTTATAGATTTATTGGGGGAGACAGTGCACACACATAGTAAAAGCTCCAGAGCAAAAAGTATATAATTTATTTCAAGGAGAATGGAATAAACAGGAATACTTATCATGGTCATTAAACTCCTGGACAAATAGAGATGCAAAATTTACTTAAAATTCCCTGTGCTGCAATTTCTTTCCTTCCTCAGGGATGTGATAAAGTCTTATCAAGGAATAGGATGGGAGAATTATTTCTACTGAATTTCTCAAGGTCTAACAATATTCTCTGTCCCTGGCTTGAACTCAGGTTTGGATTGTCTGACATATATACTACCTATGTGTCCTAAAACAAGTCACTTAACATCTCAATGTCTGGGGGTAACTCTGTAAGACCAGAGGGTGCAGGTCACCAGTGGCATGAATAAAGGTCCTCCCTAGGAGTTCTACTAGTAAAAACACAAATTTGGTTTAAAAAGAAGAAAAGGAAATGACTCATTTTGTAGGGAGATTGGTCCTCCTTCCTATTGTCCCTTAAATTAGGAAACTTCTCCAACTCAGAATGAAAGACATTTCTAGGAGGAGTCCCTTTGTAAGAAATGAATCACATATTACAAAATCAAAATTTTGGACCTTCATCAATTAGAAGGAAATCTTGGGGCAGAGCTCCACCTCATTTTGAATACTTAATTTAGGCTGTCTCCATACTCCCTCATTTCTCTCACCTACCAGGACAGATTGACTCACATTCATTTCCA
The DNA here is from genome assembly GCF_037893015.1 of Macrotis lagotis. Classification (NCBI taxonomy): domain Eukaryota; kingdom Metazoa; phylum Chordata; class Mammalia; order Peramelemorphia; family Peramelidae; genus Macrotis; species Macrotis lagotis. Next base: position 164,769,669 of record NC_133661.1, on the reverse strand, counting down.
TTATACACCAGCTTCTAATTAGTGTCTCTCAAGCCAAAACTTCCATGTGAACTCTTTTTCCTTCTGCCATCCTCCACTGCTTCTCTTCTTTCTTCCAAACAATTCTCAAAATCCATTTGGTGATATCAAGTTAATTTCTTTCTGATCACATTTGTTGGACAATAACTTGTCATTCTTCTCCATGAATTGTTTTCTGGACCCTTCTTTACACAGTTGTATTGGTGTCTGTGTGATCTTTTTTCTTGTCAGACTGATCTCTGGATCAATGTACCCTTCATATGTTGTATGGGTCCACTGCTATTTATCTATTGTATCCATATTACACTGTGTTCTTCTAAAAGGCCAGGACAGAAAGTTACTGCTGTTTTTGTATCTCGGCACTTAGTACAGTGTTTGGCTGATCATTAAGTACTTAATAAAAGCTTGCTGGTTTATTTGGTGATCATGGAAAGCTCGGTGGTGCAGGAAAAGAACACCAGGTCTGGAGTCAAGAAAACTCATCTTCTTGGAGGTCCAATCTGGCCTTAGACACTTCCTAGCTGTGTGACCCTGGCAAGTCATTTAACCCTGTTTACCCCAATTTCTTTATCTGTAAAATGAGATAGAGAAAGAAATGAAAAACCACTCTAGTATCTTTGCCAAGAAAACCCCAAATGGGATCATGAAGAGTCAGACACTGAACAACAATTTGTGAAGCACCTAGAAGGTAGGGCCTGAGTCTTTAAAAAAATTACTTAAATCATTTTTTATATCACCTTCATTTTCTTTTTTTTATAATTTATATTAATTATTGCAAATTTAAATTATTTAAATTTTGAAATTTTTAAAATATGAACTTAAATAAAACAGACATTTTCATAACATAATAGGATAGAAAAATGATTGCACATGAAATTGCAGATCTATTATGTCTAATGTGCTATTCTTTTCAAGTATATAATAAAGTTATCATGTAATTTCTTTTTCTTTTTTCTTTCCTTTTTCCCCCACCCTAGAGATGGCTGTCATTAGACACATATATGTGTATATGCATATATAATGTATGTAAAGTCATTCTATACATCTGTTTATCAGTTCTTTGTCTTTGCCACTATATTCCCCCTCTATTCTCTTGACCATACCATTTATTTGAACAAAGATTTAAAAATGCATAAAAAAAGCAGTTTGACAAAACTAAGGAACATATCAACCAAGTCCAAGAGTATATGCAATATCCCATAGCTAGGGTCTCACTGCAAAGAAGAGAGAGACAATTCTCAAAGTCCTCTGCAGCCAAGTTGCTCATTGTAATTATATTGTGTTTGGTTTTTATTTTATTTTATGTGGTTCTTTTCATTTACATTATTACAGTTATCATGTATACTATTTTTCTGCTTCTGCTTACTTTTCTGCTTACAATTTGCATCAATGCATGCAAGTCCTTTTTTTTTAGGGTTTTCTTTCTTTCTTTTTCTTTTTTTGCATGGCAATGGGGTTAAGTGGCTTGCCCAAGGCCACACAGCTAGGTAATTAAGTGTGTGAGGCCGAATTTGAACTCAGGTACTCCTGACTCCAGGACCAGTGCTCTATCCACTGCCACCTAGCCTCCCTCATACAAGTCTTCTAAAGATATTTCCAGTTTTTTATTTCTTATAACATAGTAATGGTTCATTACATTTATTTTCCAAAATTTCTTACTTTTCCCCCAATCAATTGGCATCATACTTTGTTTAGGGTACATTGCTATTACAAAAGATGTTCCTGTAAGTATTTTCAGTGAATATTTCATTTGCCTTTTACTCTAACACAACCAATCTAGTTTACTTATTTTCTTTTTCTCTCCAGGTACTTGGATGTGGTTCTGTAGCCCAAACTGTTCTCAGCCGAGGGGCTGCAGGTGGAGTTGTAACTATAAATGTCGGCTTTTCATTAGCTGTTTCAATGGCCGTTTATGTGGCAGGAGGCATCTCTGGTAAGTAGCACCTTTTCTCATGTTATTCATCTCCAACTGCTGCTATCTCCTCCACATGGCTATGGAAAAACAAGAATATTTTAGCATAATAACAGTTAACATGTTTCCCCATGAACCAGGTTCTGTGCTCAACAATCATCTCATTTGATCCTTACAACAAGCTGGAAGATAGATGTTATTTGTTATGTAGTCATTTTAGTCATGTCCAGCTCTTTGTGAACCCATTTTGGGTTTTCTTGGCAAAGATACTGCAGTGGTTCGCCATGTTCTTTTCTACTTTATTTAACAAATAAGGTACTGAGGCAAACAGGATGACATGACTTGCTCAGGGTCACAGAGCTAGTAAGTGTCTGAGGACATATTTGAATTCAGGAAGATCTATCCACTGCACCATCTATATGTTATTATTATTTCCATTTTACAGAAGGGGAAAGTTAGTATCTGAGACTGAATTTGTACTCAGATCTCTGATTCTAGGTCCAGTGTTCTCTAGTTGATTATTGTATTTTATATTATTATATCTCCCTACTAGATATTATACTTCTCGATTATTAGGATTATATGTTGTTTCATCTTTATTTCCTTACCATCAAGCATAGTATACTGCATATAACTGGTGTTCACAAATGTTGAGCTAAACTGAATTCAAAGCCCATCTGACTGAATTTGAACTTGACCCTCTAGGACACCTAGAGCTATTGTTCAGTGTCTGCCACATAGCAAGCACTTAATAAGGGCTTGTTGACTGACTAGATTCTTGACATAACTTCCAGGGTTCCTGATTGCCAATCTGAATTAAAATGGTGCATATATATGTATGCATGTATGTGTGTGTGTGTCTGTGTAACCATACACACACACATATATATATATATATTTTTATATCCAATCAGGTTGGTCTCAAAGTCCTGCAAACATGGAGCTATTTCAGTACTTACTAGAGGCTCCCTGATATTCCAAACTTTTTCTTACTCTTTACTTCTATAAAGAAAGAATTTTCCTCTCTTTGTTGGAGTTTGTAAAAGGATGGCTCAACTAGATAGAGCAATGCAGAAAAGGCCCTCTAACTTTGGCTCTGTTTATGAGCTGTAAATTGTTTTCTATGACTACTGGATCATGTTGAATAAACTCTCCCCACTGTAAGAGGGGTTTAAGGACAGATTCACTTATCCCAGAGGATCAGCACTAGTAAAGCATCTTGTCTAGTAATGAGTTTTGCTGTGTGGATGCTAAAGAGGGATTGATTGTAATTCCCTGAGGGTCTCTTGGGTCTGGGCAAGCTAGTAAAGTAATTCACTAGACATGGAACTACATCTCTCAGATCCTTGGAACTCTTCAATCCTGGGACACTAGAAGTCCATGGTAAATTTTCTGGGATAGAATTACACTAAAGAGTGTGATCAGTACTTTAACTCACACATTTCCTTCAAACATGATTCATGGGGCAAGATGATAAAGACGTTGTGGATAATTTTCAGTGACCATCAGGATTCTAGAAAAAAATTGAAAAATTAGGGGAATTGGTTCCTTCTCATCTTTTTATCTCCATCTTTCATGGCATGGTTTTTCTTTCCCTACCAGACATTCAGTATTCTAATTCTACTTTTTGATTTTTTAAAACTCTCTAACCTTCCTATAAAAGAAATTCCTGGTCCATAACTGCCAATTCTCTTTCCTCCTCCCCATAAGACTTTTCTCATGTCTATTCCCTATCTCCATCACATCTTTAGCAAACTTACTTTCTACAATTCTCATGTATTTTGGTAATTTGATTAAAAAATTTGGTATAAAATGACAAAAAGAATGAACTCTGGGAGGGATATTTGTTTTTAAAAACTATATCTTTTTTTAAATCCATAAGAATTCCAATTAGTAGACTTTTAAAAAAAATTTAAAAGATGTTTTGAAAAGAGATTTTGAATTGAAAAGCATTTTTAATGCCCTTTGGCCACTCTGGGCCTCTGATCACCTGACCCTTATTAATAGCAGCAGCAAAGGGTAACCAGGACAGCTGGGTGGTATTACAAATGAAGTTTTGGACTTGAAGACAGGATTACTGAGTTTGAATCCTGACTTAGACACCTACTAGCTATGTGACCATGAATGAGCAAGTCCCTTAATTTCTATCCACCTCATGTTCTTTATGAGTAAAATGAGGATAATGATAGCAACCTACTTCATAGGGTTGTTGTGAGGGTCAAATGAGATAACACATGCAAATTGCTTTGCAAACTTTAAAATAAATATATTGTTAGCTATTGTTCTCTAGAGTTTCTACTAAGCAGAATAAAAGAGAATGATAAGAATGAATAGTTGGGGCCTTCTAGTTTATGAGTTTCCACCTCCCTTTCTGAACCACTCTTCTACCTCCTGGCACTACTTTTTCTTTGTTTTGGTTTTTGTTTTTTATTGGCAAGGCAATGGGGTTAAGTGATTTGCCCAAAGTCACACAGCTAGGTTTTAAGTTTTTGAGGTTAGATTTGAACTCAGATCCTCCTGACTCCAGGACTGAAGCTCTATCTACTGCATCACCTAGCTGCCCCAACCCCTTATTCTTTATCCAAGGCATTTTTCTCACTATAAATGGAGTTCAATTGTATTTACAAGGTTTCAGAAATTTGTGTTTGAGAATAATGTATATTAAATTACTGCTTTTAGTTGATACAAAATATTAGAATTTGAACCTTTGTGGTAATTCCAGGGAGACATACCCTAGAGTTATTCAAGAATCCACTTGTTATTTCTTCTAGTTGTCCAAATGAAAATGGTCAACTCTCCAAGGCAGATCTCTCTCCCAATACCCAATCTAGGTCAGGAAAAAGGAGACATCATTCCCCTTTCTCTGGTCTTGGTTTAGGAAGAAAGGATGGCCACCAACATAATGCTCAAGTCCTTTCATCCTGTGGTTTTCTTGGCTCTTCACCCAGATCTTCTGTGAAAGGAAAGGTGCCAACAACTCAGATGGCAATGAGCAACAATCTTTCTGACCCAATTATAATCCATCTTCTCTTCTTGATTGATGAACAGATCCAGAAATGGAAAAAAAGAGATAACATGAGCTTAGGGTTTGGAGGTAATAATAATACCTGGAAGAGGAAGACACAGATGATTCCACTATTTGTTTTTCTATTCCTGAGGTCTTCTAAGTGTTTGGGGACACAAGGGGATAATGTAATGCCAGTAAATATGTAAAAATATACAAAGTCCATTTCCAAAATCATTGGCAGGTGAAAGTGAGCTGCTTTTGATCAGTATTTTGTAGAAAAGCAGGAAGTATGTAATGTTTTCTTGTCCTTTTGTAATCCTCTGGGGTGGCATCCCTTTCCCAAAGTAACTAGAGATATTCCTTTAATTATTAATTACTGTGTAGCCAATTTACCAATGTTAAGCATTTCCAAGTTTCCAGTGTGAGATTAATAACATAGAATAGAGAAATAATACTAGATTAGATCCTGAATCCAAACAGCTAAAAAAGTCAATCTGTGAAGGTGATACCAATGGACAGATACATAAAATCATGAATTTTGAATTGGAAGGGAACTTTGAGTCCATCTTCTTTCATTCTGCTGATAGGTAACTAAGACATAGAGATTTTATATGACTTACCCAAGATTACAAAGATAGAAAGTAGAAGAGTTGAAACTTGGTCTCAATCCTCTGACTTCAAATCCAATGGACTTTCCCACTAAAGTGTATGGTGTTAGTCTAGTAATGGGAAAAAGAACTGGATTCAGAGTCAGAGGAGTTTGGATCAGGGCTTTGCTACTCATTATATGATCAACATTATCTCTCCAAAGCCCAATTTCTTCATCTGGAAAAAATAAAGGGTTTGGGTTCAATGCTCTCAAAGTTCCCTTCATTCTCTAGATCTTAGAATTATAGTATCTAGGTATTAGCAAGAACCTTCAATGTAATCTTCAAGAGATGAAATAACCTTAGCTTCCCTGAATACCCCATTATGAATGTCACTAATGAATTTATCTAAACTATTTTTTAAGAGCAAGTTATCACTAGGATAATATACACTAAGACCAAGCAGGATTATCCCAGGAATGCAGGGTTGGCTCAATATGAGGAAAACTGTTCATATGATTATCTTAATAGGTGCTGAAAAAGCCTTTGACAAAATGTAGCACCCATTCCTATTAAAAACACTAGAGAGGGGCAGCTAGGTGGCACAGTGGATAAGGCACAGGCTCTGGAGTCAGGAGTACCTGGGTTCAAATCCAGTCTCAGACACTTAATAATTGCCTAGCTGTGTGGCCTTGGGGCAAGCCACTTGGCTCCATTTGCCTTGCAAAAAACCTAAAAAAAAAACCACTAGAGAACATAGGAATAAATGGATTGTTCCTTAGAATAATAAGTGGTATCTATCTGAAACCATCAACAAACATTATATGCAATGGGGATAAGCCAGGGTCATTCAATATTGTGTTAGAAATGTTAGCTTCAGCAATAAGAGAAGAAAAAGAAATTGAAGGAATTAGAATTGGGAAGGAAGAGACAAAACTCTCACTCTTTGCAGATAACAAGATGGTAAATCTAGAGAATCATAAAAAATAATCTAAAAATCTTTAGGAAACAATTATCAACTTAAGCAAAATCACAGGATATAAAACAAATACTCATATCCTCAGCATTTCTATATAGCAAACTACAGCAGCAAGAACTAGAAAGAGAAATTCCATTTAAAGTAACTTCAGACAATATAAAATATTTGGGAGTCTACCTGCCAAGATAGTCTCAGAAACTCTATGAAAACAACTAC